>NC_069500.1:132762029-133022029 GCF_027579735.1 Bombina bombina
AAATATAGTCTATTTTTTCTTTCTGCTTAATTTATTTTACTGTAGAAAATAATATATTAGTTTTCCAAAGTTTTAGTGGGTGAATATAAAACATTACAAGTTTGAGATGTAAAATTTTAATGGGGCTCAGAGGAACTTCATGGAAAATATTTTTTTACTAAGGAATGCAATTAAAAGCCTGTGAAAATCATGCATTAATTGTTCAGCAACAGTTTCTAAAAGTATAAAAAAGCACTTGGTGCTAGAACCATATTTATTTGATATCAACAAGTGTAATTTGAGATCAGTAATTATACCACTCGTTGCTTTGTAATAGAGAAGAAATTACTCAGCAGAAGACGGAAAATGTCTTACCATTTAAACCACATTTTCTTTTTTTGTAATTGACTGAGGTGATTTATTTTACAAATTTGTTAAATTAACAAGGTTTTTATAAAGATTTGCAGGAGAGGAAAACTTCCTTTATGTCTTATTACAAATTACAAATTTCTAAAGAAAAAAAAAAATCAGAGACCACCAAGAAGTTTCATGATTTACAAGCAACGATTAAGAACGCAATAGCACAATTTAGGCTTAACAAGAGAATTACTTGGTTCTTTAGTTCCTTAATGTATTTTATACCTATAGTTTGTTCATTTCATAGTAAGCTGTGGGCAATTTATATACTCGTAGCAATTTTTACTTTAGGCTTCACATAGAAGTTTAGTGCTTATAGAAGTAGCAAACACACATTTTTATAAAAGTCTTACTTTTGTTGGCAGTAGAAAAATACAGTTTTTTAACTTATATATTATTTATTGAACTTGACTACTGGTATATAGTGTATACTGATGTATTATATCAATATTGTTGATTGATTTCATTATTTATATTCAGCGCGTTGTATTGCAAAATGCAGTTGAAGGACAGAAACTCATTTTTTCACATCTGCAAATATTTAGAAAAAGTAATTCAATGTCATATTCAGATTAGCATTTGTTGTCAGGGCACTAAGCAAATATCAATCCACATATGAACCCAAAGACTAAGTAATGATGTTTTATATTTAAACTATCACAACGCATTACTAAGGACCCAGGGTGTGACTCACTGCAGTTGTAGTAGAAGGTAACTTCAGAAGTCAGAGTAAGGGAAGTCAGTGTTAGAACTGAAACCAAAATTAAAGAAGCTAAATCCATGTCCATAAAAATAGTAAAACTAGCCAGAAGTAATACATGATCAGGTTATAAAAGGAACCAACTTGGATACCAAGAGTTTTGTCACAACAGAGAAGAAGATCAGATACCAGAATAAAACAACTAAACACATTCACTTGATGCAGTGACCAAATGGACACAAAATAAAGGGAAATAATATCATGAAGAGATGATAAAGACGAAACTGCAATGCACAAAAATAATGTTGAATGCTAAATTATGGAATACATGCTGAATACTGGAAGGAGTAATAGGTAGTGTTAGATCTAGGGGTTTGTAAAGGGTGATAAGAAACTCCAATAATTATATTGTATCACCCTAATCTCAATGGTGTACGCAATTATATTGCAAGACAGCTTGTGTTTTACTGATCCTGTACTCTGCTACTATAACAGAGAAATGGTTAGTGGGAGATTTAGAGATTTAATAAAATGAGAAATAATAGTATAAAATGATGACCCCCCCCATCTGTACCACCATCCATCCTTTGTATATACTGTTGTGGCAATTTTTGTTAGCGTTCGCATTTTAAAAGATTTATAACTAATTCTGCCTATAGGTATATTTGTACAGCTAAGTAATCTCTAGTTTTCAATATTAGGGTAATTTGTACAGACATAACTATGGTTCATAGCATAAATATCATAAGATTATTCCAAATAAACCAATGCCATAAATTGTATTTAATTCACAGATATGGGAACAATACTCAGAAGTGGATGCAAAGCTGCTAGGGTTTACTGCAACCCAATAATTGTTTAAACAGCACCTTTGGATCCCTTGCAGTTGAGGCTAGCTAATGTGAGCCTGCTTACAGGACATAATGTCTGAACCTTTTGTTTTCTTGTACCCATGTTTCGATAAAGGTCATTTTTACACCAGGTTTGGTCTCTTATTTGTATGTGGTGATTATTAGTTGTAGTTATGCCATAATGTAATATTCTGTTTGTGGTGATATCAAACATGCATACCCTGCTTTCCTGAAAAGATATGTCCAGTGCATAATTCATTTTTTCTAATTCTATATAGTTTAGGCTAGGAACCTACTTTACAGAGGTCAGCATTAGTTTCAGCCATTGCCTGGTCATTCTTAAGGATGTGGGTGGATTGCGAGTTGTAGGTTTCAATTATATTTCGTGTTACCAGGCTACCAGCCAAGGGTGAGGCCTTCTGCAAACACAACTATTTTGCATTTTTGAGCCTCCAGATGTGACAAACATATGTTGGATTTGAATATCTTGTCAGAGTTTTCTAAAACTTAGGATATTTCCTACATATGGCACCAGCTGTTGAATAATGAAATAAAATGAATTTAGACCATTATGCATTGCAAAAAAATAGACCGTTCTCACAAGCTGTAAATATCTTTCAATTAGGGCACTTTATTCATAAGCTACTAATATTTATAGAGTTGAATACACACAGTATGTTCAAATAATTATGCAATACAGTAACATAATGTAATCATTTCAGTGTCATGAAAATAATGAAACTTTTGCTATGATTTTACTTAGGAAAATTGAACTCAGATGTTAATGCATTGTTCCTACTTAATTAAAGATACCAATGAGTGTCCTCTGGTACTTTTAAAATGATTAACTTTAAGTGCCATTATTTTAATTGGTGTGAATATTGGTTATAGAGTTAGCTTAGCACATATGTTTAGAAACAAGAAGACGAACTTATTTGAATATCAGGTGCTTTGGTAAGCTATAAATTTAATTGTTCATCATCGTGTGGAAATGCATGATTACTTTAATTTAAATTTTTGTTATTACATTGGTTTCATATCCCTTTAAGTAGTATTTACAGACAGTAAGACAGGTTCAGATTGAGAATGATCAAGGACAAGTAAATTATAGGTTAATGGTCAGGTTAAAGAAGTCACAGGACAGCACTTAGGCTCTTCCTTATTACTGCTCTCATGAAGAACGACAAGGCTCTGTCCTAAGTCCCTTTCTTTTTTTAAATCTACACTTCATCCCTTGGTTTCTTTTTATTTTCAGTTTAATCTTTATGCTTATAACACCCAGATCTATCTCTTTTAATGTAGCATCTGCAGGTGGAAGTTTCCATTGCACTTTAAATCTCTTGTGCCTTGCTCCCTGCTCTTGCACAAAACAATCATGTAAGGCAGTGCTTTCCAAACTGTGTGTCGGGACACACTAGTGTGTCGGCAGCAGTGTGTAGCTGTGTCCCTGCTTCAGCACAAATTTTTTTAAATTTAATTTTTAAATTTTTTTTGTTTTTTTTGTTTCTGACTTTTCGCCTGCCTGCTATGCATATCACATGGTTGACACGTGATTGATACCCAGGGGGTCACAGATCATCTTAACCTATTGGTGCAGCTCAGTGGGAACTGAAACTATTCCCATTGGCAACTTTGGCGGCACATTGGCTCCTGACTGCACGTGTAGTCAGTGAGTGCGACAGCAGTGTGTTTGCAGCGCAGGCAGTAGTCAATCGGACTCACCGAGCTCTGAGGGCGGCAACTTAAACGCTGAGCTGAAGTCAGAAGTCAAAGGTTTGTTTTTTTGCAGCTAGCCCCCAGTAGTGCATTGCTGCTCCTGCTCTTGATATATGGATAGGAAGGGGAAGCTTAAAAGTGCTTCATGATGAAATGTGAGGGTCTTTATCTAATATTCTACTAAATATTCAGAAACTGTGTTCATTCCATCAACCTCATACATCCCATTAAAATAGTAAGTAGCTATTGGTGTTAAACTTTTTTTTAATTCTTGCACATACTGTTACTTGTAAATACATTTCGTTATTATACCATTTATGTGTCCGTATCTCTTAAAACAAGTTAGTTTAACCTCCTGTTTGCCAGTACAACTGAATTACTGTGTCGCGAAATGATGTAGGTCTAAAAAGTGTGTCGCCAACATGAAAAGTTTGGAAAGCTCTGATGTAAGGGGTTGTCAATCACAATAGGTCGATCTGAGGCAGCTAAGAAGTTAGGAGGCAGTGGTCTTACAAGTCGCTCCAAAGCTGCATTCACAACGTAAATGGAATCCACAAGATGAGCGTTTGTCATGTGGCATTGCAGAAAAAAATGCTTATTTTCAAAATATTTGCGCAAAGGTCTTTGCTTTATAAACATCTACATGTTAATTTAACTACAATAAGATTAATTATGCTTAAAATATATAGTTGAATCTTAAATAAAACAGTATTCAGGTAAATGTATTTTAGCATTCATCTGTCAATCTAGTTGCATAATACTTTTATTTTAAAATTGGAGCACGTCTTCAAATCAGGCGGCTTACTGTGTATTCACTGCTTCTGTATAATACTTGCAGATCCTGTCTGTGCAATTTCCTTTTATTAATGCACAAACAAAACATGATGAATTAAGCATGCTATTGCATGTACTTTTTGGCAAGCATGAAAGATGAGGTAATTGAAGACAGTTATTATTTCCATCTGTACTACACAAGTATTTTGAATAATGCAGGAGTAGGTAGAAAATGGGTGTTTCTTTTACTATAATACAGGTGAAATAGCAGTATTGCTTTTGATAATTATAATATGAATTTCCTCTTGCATGTATTATTTTATTAACACTTCAAAAAACACACATTTTAAAATATGTAATCTGCTAAACTTTTTAAATCATTTTATTTACCAACATGATGGCCCTGTTTGAAGTGCTTTCTGTGAGGTAATTAATTAATTTGTATTTCAATCTACCCCTTTAATAATGTCTGTTACAGAAATCAGTTACAGTTAATTCAATGAATATGCAAATTAGTGGCAACTAGATACATTTGCTCAGCCTTAAAGGGACAGTACAATGTACAATTGTTTTTATATTAAAGGGACAGTGAACCAAAAAAAAAAAAAAAAAAATATTTGTGATTCAGATAGAACATGCAATTTAAAGCAACTTTCTAATTTACTCCTATTATCAAATTTTCTTCATTCTCTTGCTATCTTTATTTGAAAAGCAAGAATGTAAGTTTAGATGCTGGCCCGTTTTTTACGAACAAATTGGGTTGTTCTTGCTGATTGGTGGATTAATTTAACCGACCAATAAACAAGTGCTATCCAGGGTCTGAACTAAAAAATAGCTTAGATGCCTCCTTTTTCAAATAAAGATAGCAAGAGAATGAAGAAAAATTGCAATTTTAAACAACTTTCTAATTTACTCATATTATCAATTTTTCTTCGTTCTCTTGCTTTCTTTATTTGAAAAATAAGGCATAATAAGCTATTTTTTGGTTCAGAACCATGGAAAGCACTTGTTTATTGGTGGGTGAATTTATCCACCAATCAGTAAGAACAACCCAGGTTATTCACCAAAAATGGGCCGGCATCTAAACTTACATTCTTGCATTTCAAATAAAGATACTTAGAGAATGAAGAAAATTTGATAATAGGAGTAAATTAGAAAGTTGCTTAAAATTGTATGCTCTGTCTGAATCACGGAAGAAAATGTATTGGTTCAGTGTCCCTTTAAAATTGCATGCTCTATCTGAAAATATTTTGGTGAACGGTCCATTTAATTGTAAGAGACGAAACCTCTGGTGCCTCGATACCCTCTGATATATCAAAAAATAGGAAAAGTTTGTGGTGTCTGGCATTTTAGTGGTTTGAATATTTTGGAGCTACTGGTGTAATGCTTTGTTATAGTTTAAAACAGTTTTAACCTTTTTTTATAGACTTTTTTATAGACTTTCCCTTGTTATTGTGAAAATGATTAATGGAATTACAGATTATATGATAATTAGCTAGCTCTCTCTGGTATACTTATTGGTGCAGCTATTAACCAATGGCGCTTATCTATATACAGTCTGTCCTGGGGCATAGGGCCCGTGCCCCTAGGTCTGAACTTTATTGCCAATGTGTAGTAGCGAAGCCTTTATACGGTACTGACTGTATCTTTCCACTATAATTAACTGATTAACTTAAAGATAATGTATCCCACAATGGACCTACACCCCCTAAGGTACTTTTTTTTTTTTTTTATTAGCTTCCCCATAGAGGTAGCGGACAGTCCTCCTCCCAATTAATAAAACAAAATAAGAGCTATATGGAGTTTGACATGCAGGTGTTCAATTATAGCTGATATTGCTGGGTGAATTGTACAGATTGGAACTAGATGGCAATTTCATCATATCACTATATGCCAACTAGGTGACCATGGTGTCTACCTTAATACCTCTGTTGCTATATATTGCTCCCCCCTCCCACCAATACATGATTACTTTCCACCCCCCCCCCCCCCATATTTGTAGAACCCTGGCATTATGTGACTATGCCAGAGCGTTATTGCGCGGTTTCCCTTGAAACATACTGCACTTTAAATTAACATCTCCTTAACTACCCAGAATCTGGTGGCACAGATACCTTCTAACTTGACCTTTCTGTTCTTATGTATTGTAAGCCACAATTTGCTGTTTGTCCATTACATTTCTCTGGGTTTCAAAAGTTTAAAAAGCTTAAAAAGTTTATACTCTTTATATCATATGTATATACTTTAAATTGCTACGTGCTTATTTCTTTTATGATGTTATATAGAATAGTATCAAAGAAAATACAGAAAATGAGGTTTATTTTTTAACATATATTGCATAAATGTGATGTAACAGATATGGCTATATATTGTGGCAATACGATGGATATGTTCTCTCTCCACATATGTTTACGACATTCGTACATTATTTTCTCTGTTGTACTGCATATTTAACCTCAATAAAAATTATTTAAACAAAAAAAAAAAAAAATCTATGAAGTGAGTACCTCACTGTGATAAAGGCATTTTTAAGTAATAAGTATACATAAATAAATTATGCTCTTCAAAAAGAAAAAGTAGACATGAAAATATAATAGTGATAAAATTGCATGGGCTTATTGGTAATAGCTAAATATGACAAATTTCACTTTATTATATTTTTGACAAGAGATCTGCAAACAATTTATTCTGCTGGATAAACTGATACAGTCTCGTGATTTTTGTTCAAGGGATTTATTAGTTAGTTTTAAAATCCACCTTGGAAAACCTTCAATATTTAAGGACTTATAGGGTGATATTTATCAAGCTGTAAACTGTGCTGCATTCGCCGGCACAAATACACTCACCTAACATCGCCTAACATTGTGGCCACGGACCTGAATACGATCTCCATATTGGCAAATGGCAAAAAGACGTGCACCAAGTACGGGGCGATGAGCATTGGACTGTGGTTAACTAGCAGTCATCGATCTCGCGTCTATTCAGTTTTTTACCAACTTTATTTATACCCTGCCACTAAATGCCGCCACTATACTAGAATGTTTAACCCCTATCCCGCCGCTCCCGGACCCCGTCACAACCTAAATAAAGTTATTAACCCCTATCCCGCCACTTCCGGACCCCGTCACAACCTAAATAAAGTTATTAACCCCTATCCTGCCTCTCCCGGACCCCACCACAACCTAAATAAAGTTATTAACCCCTATCCCACCGCTCCAGGACCCCACCGCCACTAAATAAACATATTAACCCCTAAACCTCTGGCCTCCCACATCACTACCACTAACTAAACTTTTAACCTCTAAACCGTCAGCCCCCCACATCGCCATAAACTAAATTAAGCTATTAACCCCAACAACCCACTAACTTTAAATTAAAATTACAACATCCCTATCTTAAAATAAATTTAAACTTACCTGTAGAAATAAAATAAACTAATTTTAGACTATTAATTAACCTACCCTAGCTATTATCCTATAATTAAATTACTAGCAATTAAATTAAATAAATTACATATTAAAAAACCCTAAACCTACTCAAATTATTTAAATATACTATTTAACCTTATTAAAAATTACTAAATTACAAAATAAAACGCTAAATTACAAAATAATATAAAAAACACTAAATTATGAAAAGAAAAACACATTATCAAAAATAAAAAAGAATTACACCTAATCTAATACCCCTATCAAAATAAAAAAGCCCCCCAAAATAAAAAAAACTCTAGCCTACAATAAACTACCAATGGCCCTTAAAAAAAAAAATACAAACACCCACCAACAGTAAAACCCACCACCCAACCAACCAACCCCCGAAATATAAAACCTATCTAAAATAACCTAAGCTCCCCATTGCGCTAAAAAGGGCATTTGTAT
Organism: Bombina bombina; assembly: GCF_027579735.1. Lineage (NCBI taxonomy): Eukaryota > Metazoa > Chordata > Amphibia > Anura > Bombinatoridae > Bombina > Bombina bombina. The sequence goes on from NC_069500.1 coordinate 132,770,345, forward strand.
GGGCATTGCCCTTAAAAGGGCATTTAGCTCTTTTACATGCCCAGACCCTAATCTAAAAATAAAACCCACCCAAAAAACCCTTAAATAAACCTAACACTAACCCCCGACGATCCACTTACAGTTATTGAAGTCCCGCTTGAAGAATCCATCCAGCCGGCAAGAAGTCTTCATCCGGGTGGCCTCTTCCATCTTCATCCAGCCGGCGAAGTCCTCATCCAGGCCGCAAAAAGTTTTCATTCAGACGGCATCTTCTAACTTCATCCATCCAGTGCAGAGCGGGTTTATCCTGAAGACATCCAGCTTGGAGCTCCTCTTCATACGGTCGCCGCTGTAAACTGAAACTTCATTGCAAGTGATGTCATACAAGATGGTGTCGCTTGCTTTGCTATTGGCTGAAAGCTTCCAATCAGCCAATAGGATTAGAGCTGCTAAAATCCTATTGGCTGTTCCAATCATCCAATAGGATTTGAGCAGCTCTCATCCTATTGGCTGTTCCAATCAGCCAATAGGATTGAGCCCATACAAATGCCCTTTTCAAGGCCTTTCAAGGCTGGTTGGTTGGGTGGTGGGTTTTAATGTTGGGGGGTGTTTGTATTTTTTTTTACAGGTAAAAGAGCTGATTTCTTTGGGACAATGCCCTACAAAAGGCCCTTTTAAGGGCCATTGGTAGTTTATTGTAGGCAAGGGTTTTTTTATTTTGGGGGGGGGGCTTTTTCATTTTAATTCTACAGGTAAGTTTAAATGTATTTTAAGATAGGGATGTTGTAATTTTAATTTAAAATTAGTGGGTTGCTAGGTTTAGGGGTTAGTAGCTTAATTTAGTTTATGGCGATGTGGGGGGCTGGCGGTTTATGGGTTAATAGGTTTAGTTTGTGGTAGTGATGTGGGAAGCCAGATGTTTAGGGGTTAATACATTTATTTAGTGGCGACGGGGTCCGGGAGCGGCCGGATAGGGGTTAATAACTTTATTTATGTTGAAGCGATGTTGGGGAGTGGCTGAATAGGGGTTAATAACATTATGTAGGTGGCGGCGATGTCGGGCGGCAGATTAGGGGTATTTAGACTTGGAGCTTATGTTAGGGTGTTAGTGTAAATGTAACTTCTTTTTAACCATATAAATCAATGGGATATCTGGCAGCATCGAACATAAGCTTGCGTTGCTTTCAGACTCCCATTGATTTCTATGGCATCCGCGGCCTCCAGAGTGGGGGATTGAAAACCAGGTACGCTGGGCCGGAATAGCCACGAGAGTACCTGTTAGAAATTTGATAAATTTCAGATAGAGCCAAATGTATATTTGTAATAACGTAAGAATCGATCTGCATCAGATTGAGACCGGCGGATTGTATGTTACATCACTAATTTCAACTTTTGCTGGTCTGTAGGCTTTGATAACTAGGTCAGATCAAGCTTGCAACAATTACGCTGCGGAATTCCAGCATATTTACGGTTGACGGCTTGATAAATATCCCCCATAGTGTTTACAAAGAATTGGTTTACCAAGCAAGTGCTGAGTTTGATATTGAGCAGGAAGAAACAAATGTGTGTACTCATAAGAGACAAGTAAATGAGTGGTAGAAGAATTAAACTGTTACAGAAGTCATTGAGATGAAATTTTATTTTAACTTAACAAAAAATAAACATTTAAAAGTAGTATTTTTCCACTGTTTTGATTTGGTATTATCAAAAGTGTAAAGACAAATCAATGACAGTAATGAACTGCAAATATGTAGATATAGTTGATATTGAAGATATGAACTATTTGGGAACACTGCTCATAAACTTCTAATGGAATCAGCGTTGTCCAAATATTTTCTATAATTAAAGAGACAGTGAAGTAAAATTAAACTCAAATTGACTGGATAGAGCACGCCATTTTAATCAGCTTTGCAAGAGTCCGCTGGAGGCAAAGATATATCCCCGTTGTGGTCTTGCTGAGGGGAAGGCACCTCTCTTAGAACAGGGGATCCCACCGGCGGTGGTACTGAGGCATCCAGTTCCAGACTCTCAGGTACAGACTGAAGATGTCTTCGGTTACGGCGTGTAACCGTCCCTCCCTCCGTAAGGACTGTATAAGACCTTGGTTCTGGAGAGCGGCCAACTACCGTAGCAGGCGTCTTCCATTTCTTCTCATCGTCCAGTTTAATTCTGACACTTTGGCCCGCTTTCAGTTCCTGTAAGGGCCTGACAGAATGTCTCCTGTCGTAGAAGAAACGATAACCCTTTTTGGCCTCTTCATCCCTCCTAAGGACTTCGTCCCGAGGAACAGGGCCAGGCGGCTTGAAGACACCCACTGAGGGTAAAGTGGTGCGAATCTGGCGTCCTAGCATCAGCTGTGCCGGGCTAAACCCGGTGGCTTGAATGGGTGTCGCCCTGTATGACAAGAGGGCTAGGTACGGCTCAGATTGTTTTAGAATGAATTTTGTTGTTTGAACTGCCCTTTTAGCCATTCCGTTGGCCTGTGGATAATGTGGACTTGACGTGGGATGTACAAAATCATATTCCCTGCTGAAAGCACTGAACTCTGTAGAAGCGAACTGCATACCATTATCACTCACCAGCTCCATTGGAATGCCCCAGCGGGCGAACAAGCTCTTCAGGCGAATGATAACGGCCTGACTTGTGATATCATTCAGGGGTGCAATTTCCAAATACCTGGAATAGTAGTCGATCACAACAAGAAACTTTTTCCTGTGCAGTTCGCACAAATCAGCAGCTATTTTCTGCCACGGCCCCGCAGGCAGCGGAGTAGACATTAAGGGCTCCCTTCTCTGAGTAGGCCGGCGTTCCCGGCAAAAGGCACATCCAGACACATGATTTGCAATGTCGGAGCTGATCCCAGGCCACCACACAGCCGTAGCTGCCCTTTCTCTGCACTTTGTAATGCCTAAGTGGCCATCGTGAATCCTGTTTAACATCTCTTTCCTCATGCTGACAGGAATTACAATGCGGTCTTGGAACAGCACCAACCCCTCCAGCTCTGTGAGCTGCGACCTCTCTGGCTGGTAAGCATTTAAAGACATCCAGGCTGCCCGGCTCTCGGGCCAGCCTTCTTTTATGTACCTTATAACTTCTTGCAGATCTGTGTCCAAATATGTCTCTTTCTTTATCTCTTCCAGTTTCCTTGAAGAAATGGACTTAGAGGCCAGAACTGAATCAACATACACTTTCACATCCGATTCTGTGGAGGATTCTTCAGCAGCAGCCAGCGGGAGCCTGGATAGTGTATCCGCCACAACCAGTTGTTTCCCCGGCACATGCACTGCCTGAACATTGAACCTGAGCAGTCTCATTAAAAGTCTCTGGCATATCAAGGGTGTTTTGTCAATGTCATAAGAATTGATTAGAGGGACTAGCGGTTTGTGGTCAGTTTCCAGACTAAATTTCTCCAAACCCACTAGATAACGCTGAAAGCGCTCACAGGCCCAAACTGCAGCCAGGCACTCTTTCTCAATTTGAGCATATTTTGACTCCGCAGCCGTCAGTGTGCGGGAACAGTAGGCGATGGGCTGTAGTTTGTTGTCATTCAGCTGCAGGAGTGCAGCCCCCAACCCATAACTGCTTGCATCAGCACTAGCCACAGTCTTTTTTGAAGGGTTGTAGAACCCCAGCACTGGGGCAGACCCCAGCAGGGACTTGGCATGCAGAAAAGCTTTTTCTTGTGAAGGTCCCCAGACCCAGGCAACGTCTTTCCCTATCTGCTAGAGAATTTTCTTGGTTTTTACTGAGTATCTCTTTCCTGGCAAAAAATCTTTTAACTGTCAAGTTCCTAATAAATTTCTGTGCATCAATGAATAATTGAAATGTACAGAAATGCACAGAAATTTATTAGGAACTTAACAGTTAAAAGATTTTTTGCCAGGAAAGAGATACTCAGTAAAAACCAAGAAAATTCTCTAGCAGATAGGGAACCAAGAACTTACTTTAAAAACCCCTCCACTTTCTACCCTAGTCACTGTAAAGGTCCTAATATAGAAGTATTTGGCAAATTAATTCTAAAAGATATAGAAAAAATTGAGGCAAGACCAAAATATTTCAATTTAAATAAAGAAGAAAATGAGATTTACAAAAATTTAAATAAAAGGGAAGACATCATCATTAAGGAAGCAGATAAGGGGGGAAGTATAGTAATAATGGACCGCAGTTACTACATGGAAGAAGCGAATAGAATCTTATCAGACACAAAGACTTATCAAATCTTGAAAAACAATCCAAAAAGAACATTTACTTCAGAATTAAATGAGATCTTATTACAAGCTCTAGACAGAGATATTATTTCTCATGATGAATTTATGTTTTTAAATAAAGTAGAATCTAAGACTCCTATTTTTTACTTCATCCCTAAATTACATAAGGATCCACTCAGACCCCCATGGAGGCCTATAATTAGTGGGATAGATTCCCTTACATGCAACTTATCGGCCTTCATAGATCATCTGCTGCAACCTTATGCTCAAACAGCAAGATCATACCTTAAAGACACCAAACAGGTATTAAATATACTCAAAGATACAAAATGGGAATCAGGATATTCATGGCTAACAATGGATGTAACATCCTTGTATTCTATCATTGACCATAAAAAAGGTATAGCAGCCATAAAATGGAAACTTGAACAAGATGAAAATGTATCCACAACATTATTAGAATTCATTTTAACATCAATAGAGTTCATATTAAAGCATAATTTCTTTTGGTTTGATAACAAACAGTATCTTCAGATATGTGGCACCGCCATGGGCACCAGATTCGCCCCAAGCTACGCCAACATTTACATGGACCACTTTGAACACACTTATGTATGGTCATGTGGCGTGGCTGGGGCGGGCCTGGTGTCCTGGCGGCGGTACATAGATGACGTTCTGTGTATTTGGAACAAAGATGAGGAGGCATCAAAAAACTTTGTCTCTTACCTGAATGAAAATCATATGGGCATAATATTAACACCAGAATTCAACAAAACTCATATCAATTTTCTAGACCTAACAATTTTTGTTGAAGCAGGAAATATACACACTAGGACTTTTTTTAAAAGCTGTGACATGAACACTTACATAAGGAAAGATAGTGAACATCATCCAACTTGGCTAAAAGCAATCCCTAAAGGACAATTTCTTCGCATACGAAGGAATTGTGATACCATAGATGATTTTAATACCCAATCCAAGATAATCAAAGAAAGATTTGAACATAAAGGCTATGACAGTAATACATTAGAACAAGATAGTGTTGAAGTGAGAAATAGGAATCGAGATTCTTTAATTCTAAACACCAAAAAAGAAGGTATTAACAATTCAAATTTTCCAAGATTCATCACCACATATAAGAGTGGACACAAACAGATTAAACATATTATAAATCAACATTGGAATGTTCTCAAAAATGATGAATACCTAAATAATATTATTCCTAATAAACCATTGATAACCTTTAGGAAGGTAACAAATTTTAAACAGAAATTGGCACCTTCCCTTATCAAGGGGATGAAGCCTCCTAAACCCATTCAAATTGCTAATTTGACAGGATTTTATACATGTGGACATTGTAAAGCATGCAATTACACTAAGAAGACACATAAGACATTCACTTCCTCAGTAACAGGTAAATCATACACAATAAAAGATTTCATCACTTGTAAAACTAAAAATACAATTTATTTACTTCAATGCAATTGTCAGATCCAGTATTTAGGTCAAACCTCAAGATTTGTAAAGACACGCATATTAGAACACCTTAATAAAATTGAAAAAGAGAAAGAAGATCATGGTGTTCCTTTACACTATAACAATTGTCCTCTATATGATAAAAAACATCTATCATGGATTGGCATAGAGAAAGTTTCATTACATTGGAGAGGGGGAGAGATAGAAAAAGAACTCAATAAAAGAGAACTATGGTGGATACACACATTAAAAACATATGGACACTATGGTTTAAATAAAGACATTAGAGTGGCAGCATTCATATAATTTAATATTGAGAAATATATATCGGCAAATCTATCTATCCATTTTATGTATATTTTAATATTAATTTTTTTTTTTTTTTTTTTGAAATATCTTTTTATTGTTGTCCAAAAAAGTAATACACACAATCTTATCGTTTACAATTTGTGCGGGTGCAGTCACATAGGATAAAGTTTACAACATCCATTACAAATTATACGTTGAACCTTACAGTATACACTTAATGAGACACATTAGTATCAATTGGGTGTGAACATGATATTTTCCTTTCTCATCCGCACTTTGAGATCTAAAGCAAGTAATATTTTTTAAGCCAGTGTGATTACATTTCTCAGACGTATTTTTATTTTTTCCAATACCTTTATCATAATTAAAACTCAAACTAAATCATGTCTAATCTAACTATAAACATAACATAACTAAACCTATTCCTAAGTTGTTGCTGCTGCTTCTGGGGCCTAGCGGTGGAGAGAAAAAAAAAAAAAAAAAGGGGGGGGGGGGGGTAACGGGAATGAAAGAGGGATGGAGGATGAAGAGTGAGGGGAGTAGGAAGAGTCATCTTGCATCAGTGTTTATTGTGATTTAGAATAAGTGTGTCCACTCCCCCCTCAACTCTGCCTCTGTGAAGAGAACTGAGTCTTTAAATGGCGTCAGGATTAGCCTTTGGATCTCTAGTTCAAAGGTAAGTATGAGTCTACGCCATTTACGTAAAAATAGGCCTAGCCTGTTCTGAACATCCATCCTAACATCCATTTGTTCCGTAAATATCTGTGATCTGAGTAGATTCCTAAAGCTCGCAAAAGAAGGGCTTTTCCTTACTGTCCAATTTTTTAAGATACATTTTCTAGCTAACAATATTACTAGACTCAGTACAGCATCATGTTGTTTGTGGCATGGATCCCAGTGTAAGAACAGAATAGTTTCTGGGCGGAGTATGAGGTGTATCTGTAAGGACTGGTGGATCCAATATTGTATTTTACCCCAGTATTGTCTGACTGTTGGACATTCCCACATATAATGTAAGAGAGTAGGTGCTTCTATTGCGCATCTAACGCATTTATTAGGGCGTGTGGTCACCCATTTGGCAAGTATTCTCGGAGTGAGATAGGCCTTATGAAGGAAGCGTATCTGGGATTCCCTGAACATGGCGGACAATGTGGCTGATTTAGTTTTTTCGAGACCTTCTCTCATGTCCTCCCACGTAATGTCATCAATTCCCTCTCGAGCCCATCCCACGAGCATTGAGTCCCTTGTGCTCTGCGCTCGTTGTTGTAGAAGAGTCTGATATATTTCAGACAGGGAGAACTTACCCAATTTATACAATGCTTGTGTGATGCGGAAGGGAGAACCCTCCCAAAATTCCGGTGCGTTTCGAAGCAGAGTATTGATATAATGGCGCACTTGTAGGAAGGCAAAGAAGTGTGTTCTAGGTATCCCAAACTCTCTTTGTAAGGTACCAAAGTTTTTTACCTCCTTCGTGAGGGGGACTAATAATTGTTGAAGTGATCTCAGACCCTTCCGTTCCCAGACCAAGAAAGGTTGAGTTTCCGAACCTGCCGGGAAGTCTGGGTTTTTGACGATAGGTAGGTAGCTTGAAACATGGCAGGATTTCTTCAGAAATTTATGAGCCTGGTGCCAGGCTTTTAATGGTTCGCTGAACAGCATGTTAAGGCCCAAAGCCTTCACAGATTTCATGTTCGGAACATGAGGTAGGTACGCTAAGGAGATGTCTCCCAGGACTGCCTGCTCCAGGGAGGGCCGACAAAAGTGGTGTGTTCCCACCTGCCAGTCCAACACCAGTCGTATTAAAGCCGCCCAGTTATATAGTCTGAAGTCTGGGAAAGCCAATCCCCCATTGAGAAAGCCCATACTCAGTTTTTCCCTCGAGATTCGTGGCTTTCCTCCCTTCCAGATGAAGCGAGTCGCTGCCGAATTAAGCATTTTGACGTCCGATTTGCTTAGGAGCAGGGGGAGCATAAGAAGAGGATAGAGCAGGCGAGGGAGTATCACCATTTTGAGGAGGTTGATCCTACCTGAGAGTGACAGGGGTAGCGATCTCCAGCTGTTCATCTGTGCCTGTAGTTTTGCACACATAGGTGCCAGATTATTGGCGTACAATTTGTTAGGGTTAGCGGAGATTTTAATGCCAAGATAAGTGATATCATGTTTAGCCACTGAGAATGGGAAGTCCCCATCAGTGCTAGCATTCCTAAGAAGCCATAGGATCTCCGATTTATGCATATTAATTTTATAGCCGGATAGCAATCCGAAATCAGTGAGAGTCTCCAGAATACGCGGTATATGTGTGCGCGGATTTTGGACAAACAGGAGCATATCATCCGCGTATAATGCCAGATGTTGAGGGTGTCCTGCCAAATCTATGCCAGGGAAAATCTGTTTTAGCTTAATAGCCAATGGTTCGAGGGCAACATTAAAGAGGAGGGGTGATAAGGGGCAGCCCTGTCGGGTTCCCCTATGTAAGTAAATGTTCTCTGAGAATATATTATTGACTAGTATATTAGCAAAGGGGGCTCGGTACAGATTTTTAATAAAAGTCAAAAATGGGCCAGAGAAGTGAGCCTTGGCCATGGTGTAAAAGAGGTGGTCCCACTCCACTCGGTCAAAGGCCTTCTCTGCGTCGAGTGACAGCAGGAAGGCCTCCGTGTCATTTTTCCCCTCACCTCCTCCCCTCGCGGTCCAAAAGTGCTGGATGACCTGCAGGACCCTGCGAACATTAACCACTGACGATCTCGCGTACATGAATCCCGTTTGGTCCATGTGTATAATGTCAGGCAGTATGAATTTTAGTCTTTCTGCCAATAATTTAGTTAATATCTTGTAGTCCGAGTTCAGTAGTGAGATCGGACGGTAGGATTCTGGTAATACGGTGTCTTTCCCTGGCTTAGGTATTAGGGTGATATATGCCGCCGAGAACTCTGATATCGGGGCTCTCTCCCCCTCAAAGTAAGTGGCATACAAGTTTGCCAATGTCGTGGAAACCTGTTCCTTCAGGAGCCGATAAAATTCTATCGGTAATCCGTCCGGGCCTGAGGCTTTACCCAGTGACATGGACATGATCGTCCTCTGAATCTCCTCCTCTCCTATGTGGGCATTTAGCTTCTCAAGTTGGGTTTCTGAAATTTGTGGGATATTGATGTTATCCCAAAATTTGTCTCTTAGCTCAGGGCCTGGGGAACCCTCACTGGCATATAGAGAGGAGTAGTAAGAGGCAAATGCCTCTGCTATTGATTCAGCATCTTTCACAAGTTTGCCTCTACTTTTCAGGGCTGCAACATGTTTAGAGGATGTGTTCATATTCACTAAGGCAGCCATGAGCTTCCCCGATTTATCCCCGAATCTATAGTATTTACCCCTGCTTCGCAGGAGAGCTTGTGAGGCCTGATTGGCCAGTAGGGCATCATATTCTTTTTTTGTATCAGTGTAATTGTGATAATTGATGCGGGAGGGGGTCGCACAGTAGGTGCGATATGTCTCCGCCAAGCGTTCTCTCAGCTTCCCGATTTTTTCTGTGTATTGTTTTTTCCTACGTGCCAGGTAGGCAACGATGTTGCCTGACAAGACCGCCTTAGCTGTCACCCAGAATAATTCCGGCGAATCTATATGCTGAGCATTATTTACCCGGTAGTCATCCCAACAGTGAGTTAGGAAGTTCTGGAATTCTTGGGAGTACAGTAGGTGTTATGGGAATCTGAGGGTACGTCTGTTGCTGACTGACTGGTTCTTATCTATGAAGAGTGCTATGGGTGCATGGTCAGAAACCGCCACTTCCCCAATTTTTGTGTCTATGATACGTGTAATGAGAGAGTTGGATATTAGAAACAGATCAATGCGGGACAGAGAGGGAGACGAGCGGGATGCACAGGTATAGTCTTTCCCATCCGGGTTCAGTTGCCTCCATATGTCTACCACATCCAGGGAACTTCCCAACTGTGAAAAAATGCCTTTTTCAAATTTTTCTGAGGGTCTGATTGTCTTTCTGATTTTCCCACTAAGTGTTCCCCTTAACCTATCACAGTGAGAGTTAGGGGTGAGGTTAAAGTCACCTCCCAGTATGATATGTGTACCGATGTAAGGGGAAAGGATCGCCACAATGGCATTCCAGAATCCTCTATCTTTTAAGTTCGGGGCGTAGATGTTGCACAATGTGTAAATCTGTTCTGCAACACATATCTGCACTATTATGTATCTGCCTTCCGGATCTTTACGTACCTCCCTGACCTCATACTCCAGTCGTTTACCTAGGAGTATTGCAACCCCTCTACTAGCTGAACTATACGAGGCATATTCAACTCTCCCCACCCAGTCCGCCCTTAACTTCTCATGTTCTGAATCCAAGAGGTGGGTCTCTTGAAGGAATGCAATCTCTGCCTTCTTTTTCCTAAGTTGCGTAAGTATTGTTTTTCTTTTTATTGGGGAATGTATGCCCCCAATGTTCCAGGAGTAGAGATTAAATCTTATCTACTAGTTGGATCTTGTGGTGTGTGTTGACAATTGAGGTGAGGGTGTGTATGTAGTGCTCCTGAGAATAAGGGTAAGGAGGGAGGAGGGCAGACGGGGTGGGAGAAGAGTAGAGAAAAGGAAGAGAAAAAAAAAAAAAAAAAAAAATTTCTCACCACAGTAGTTAGACTCCCGGTTCAGTCCTCTACCATAGTGAACCACCGCCAGGTCCCCATTGGCCGCTTGGATTAGAAGTAGCTTTAATGTGGAGAAACAAAGTGTAACGCGTAACTGTGGAGGCATAAGTAGAGCATTGTTAGCAATTTGGAGTAAAGGTAGTTCTACAGTGGGGAGACAAAGAGGATCTATTACCTTAACATATGTCAACATTTGTTCTACACAGTAAACAAGAGAGTCTAGATTTTTGACCCAAAATATTAACAGATGAATATGTGAGTAGAGCAATATAAACAGAATTAACAAAATTCTCAACTTCAAACAGCCTATAAAGAACCTTACAATCTCCCCATAGAAAGGGCCCAATCTCGTGTGATCTTTTTCTTGAACAATAGATACAGTTGCATCATAATTATCAGGCCTACAAACCTTTCTTAGTTGTTTTGTTTTCAGGTGAGCTATGTGAGGTTGTATTTGTCCCGCTGGTAGTAACGTTCCAGCAAAAGCTAAAAACCCTAACACCCACCCCAACCAGTGCAACTCGGGCCGAGCCTTATCATAAAAACTCTGGGCCATCGTGTACAGTCAGGTTATGCAGTGTGGTCTGAATCCTGTGCCATAGGCACACAGTCAGTAATTCCCCTCAACCTAAGTCTTCCCCTTCCTGCTCTCTAGCTGGGCTATGCGCCGGGGACCCCCCTTTCTCTATGAAGTCCTGAGCCTCTAGGGGTGAATCAAAGAACCTTGGCCCTCTTGATGTAAGAATTTTCAACCTAGCAGGGTATAGAAGAAAAGCCTGCCTGCCCTCCCTATGCAGTCTGGAGCAGAGAGGTGAGAATTCCCTGCGCCTACGCATGAGGTCTGCGGAAAAATCTTGGAACAGCAACAAGCGCGCGTTGTCAAAAGTCAGCTGATCCAACTTTCTATAAGCCCTCATGATAGTTGTTTTCGTCTGAAAATGCAAGAATTTAATCATAATAGGGCGAGGTTGCGATCTATCTGCGCCTGGCCTTTCTGGTCCTACCCTATGCGCTCTCTCAACACCTCCAACCAGATCCCTAGGTGGAATGTTTAGCAGTGTGGGCAGTGTTTTCTCTACAAATTGAAGTATATCGTTCGACTTGATTGTTTCAGGAAGACCCAGGAGACGCACATTATTGCGCCTCGATCTGTTTTCCAGATCATCGATTTTTAATTGTAAGGTTTGGGCTTGTCTTTCAAGATTCCTAATTTTATTAACATTGGTGACATTGTTATCTTCCAAATCAGATATTCTACCCTCCGCCTCAACTACTCTAGCTGAGAACTGTTTGACGTCATCAGTGAGGGTGTCAACCCCTCTTTGTAAGTTGTCTATCTTGGGCATAAACAGCAATGAGATCTGCTTAACTATGGGGTGTGTATCTATCTGACTGGTTTCTTGAAGTGGGTCAATGCTAGAACTCTGAGTGGCCTGTTCAGCTCCTGTTCTGTTTTTGCGCTCACTGTTTTTATTGCGGCTTGACATTGTATGGCTAGTTAGGAATCTCTCCATGAACCCATAAAGCAATAAAAAACAAAGCAGGCGTTGCAAAAAAGTGAAAGTGGAATAACACAGTGGATCAAACTGAAGTGTAAACAATACAAACCAAACTGTACACCACAGCACACTTATTACAGGAGGATATGGCCGGTATGCTTATCAGTCCAAGACCTAGAAATAGAATTCGGCAGTGTGGTTAACAACTAGGTTACAAGATATACCTTTCAGTTGGTGTACTTTCCCTGGGCATCGATTGTAGCCGGTACACAGTGTGTCACACACATTCATTCCATTCAGTTACAACCACTCCCAACGAACCCATCCACACACCATTCACAGACATAATTATAGGCCTTCTAAAATCTTTCTGATTAGGCCACTATGTGCTAGAATCACAGTGTTCGTGACAGGTTAAATCAGATGTCCTGCCTAAATACGGCTGCCAGTGGGGCAAAGAGCTGTAAGTTCTGCCAGGTGGTAGTCCCAATTGTCACTGAGCAAAAGAAGCAGTGAGCAGTGCTCGGTCTGCGTTCAGCGCTAGCCACGAGGTATTTTGTTAAGTGTTGCGTGATGGTAGGTCCTGTAATTCTGTTGGGAAAGTAAGGATGTCTGTGATACCTGATCCAGTACCCTCAGTGACAGCTTAGTTATAGTCCTTTCAATATCTGCAGGGCTGAACCACCAAATGCCAATAGCCTAACACCAGGAGTAAAGCAAGTCAAAAGGCCCTGAGATGTAAAACTGTATACAGGGCAAGGAGCTGTAGCAAGGGCCTCTGTGTGTGTTAGGCCCGTATCGCCGTGTACATGCTCTGTCAGATTGCAGCCCTGAGTGTCCCAGATGTATAGAAGTTGGGGACAGGGTCCACCCTAGGTATAGGGACAGCCACGGAGTATTTTATGGGATGGTGTGTGACAAAAGCCCCAGCAGTTCCACTAGGGGGATAGTGTGTCTCTGAAGTCCGTATAAGGCAAAGGCTGAATGGCAGCGTCTGATGTAACAGGGGATGTTTCAACAGTGGCAGTCCGTTGCTTAGTTCAGTGCAGCTTACTGTTTTTACCCCGGCCTTACAAAAGAGTGTGGGTGAGCAAGAGGGGGCGACTGTCAGGGGCCTGAGAGTATTGCTTTAGTGTTCCTTTCCCTCAGCCGCCCAGCCCCCCAGGCAATGCGTCTCAGTTCTTACCCTCCTGTCTCGGCTCCGTGGATGTCACCCAACCGTCTCCAAAGATGGCGCCGGGTTTCGCGCCAAAGGGGAGTTCACTGCCTGAGAGAACCCGGAGCCCTCTCAGTCGGCGGCCGCTACTCCCAGATCTCCGCACCAAGTCCTGCCGGTCTTACAGAGGTTCCCACAGCTGAAGTGGAGGCTTGGGGAAACCAGTGGCAAGTTTCCTGGGACAGCGGTACGCCGGGTCTCTCACCCGCCTCTCTCTGCCCTTAACAAAGGCCAGTCCGGTCTCTTACATGTACGGCGCTCCAATCCCCCTCTCAAAGGTATGTGGAAGCCTTTTGTGCCTGCGCCGGGTGTGCTCTCATGCAGTCAGGGTCCACTGTGAGTCTCCGGTGGTGGAGCGTTGACTTGCTCACGCAATCTATGTGGGGCCCCGCTAAGTTCTAGTCCCCCACTCCGGGTAGCAACTTCTACCAAGGAAAGATCGCTGGGGTCAGGGTCTATCAGCCTCTCAATTATTTATTTTAAATTTTATGTTCCAAATGGTTTACAGTCCTTAATTGAGATATAAGAGCACGGAGCTCTCTGCTTCTGCTGCTTACCCTTAGGCCCGCCCACCGGAACTCTCATATTAATTTTATTTTATTTGATTTATAAAAAATTGTTAATTTTATATTTAAACATTATTTTATAGTATATTTTATGTAATTATGGATGCAGAGATTTTGTTTTTTTGTTTTTAGGTTTAGAGTATCAAAATGTTCAAAATTTATATTTGATGTCAATATCGATATTTGAGTGCATATTGTACTGGTCATATTATAGCTAGAATCAACAACTATTTAAGCGAAAATTTCAGATGTTGAATTCCAAGATATTTTGTTAAATAAGTAATTTTATTACAATCGTTTTTGTGTTTGAAATGTACACGATCCAAAGTGACCTGCACTTTTCATTGCATACCCCCTAGAAAATTCAAAGTATCGGCTATCAAGGGAATATAGTAAAATGTTGCTCATAAAGAGATTGGTCAATCGGAGACATGTGACACAGAACTGATCGGACAAACCAGAACCAGGTCTTTACATACAAAGTATCAGAAACAACGCTCTCTACCGGATTGGTCGGATGTGACCACATGATCACACATCGTCTGGCGGACCTGAAAGGGAACTATACGAAACCAGGACTTGAAAGGGAACTTCATCTTTTCTCCTTTCTTATTGGCTAAATAATTTTTTCATTTATACCGATCCGATTTGGCTAATTATTGAGATTTTAAGCGAAATAGCTTAAGCATATATGAAAAAAGCATCACTCTCAAATCACAATCGGATGGGGATAAATATAAAATTAAAATGTTTTATTTGTGAGTCCTGTTCCGGTGTTTATCACCGGAACAGGAACAATGATTACCTGTATAAATACACCTGTAATACTCCAAAGGCAGCACTTCCAATTGTTTTTACTGCTCTTGAAAAAGACGATTCAGTCGTTGAAACGCGTAGAGCCAAGATAAATAAGAGCTTTTTAACCATGTTTTAATAAATATTTGTTTTGATACAACAAGTATTTTGCTGCCTTTTTGGAAGTAATTTCAAGTTACATATCACCTTTTGAGGAGCCGGATTCCGAATTTATAGGAGTGAGTATATTGCACATTTTATCACGCAAAAGATACAATTACCTGCAGTGCAATTTCCATTATCCACAGATACCAAAACACAGTGTGGGAAAATTGGGACAAAGATCCTTTCGAAGAAGCTGAACTCTGAAATTTTCGGAGTGAGTATACTGCACATTAGTTTGTTGTTAACTCCTGCAAATCACAAGTCAAGTTTCTTTCTTCAGTGTGTACGTCTATATATACGAGATTCAAGACCAGCGCCTCTATATATTTGATCCATATTCTACTCACAGTCCGGTTGGGAGAGACTGTTAGAGGGCAGCGGTCACTTAAGAGGGGAGTATTGTGCTCTATTCTAGTCATCCTGTACATTGTGTTGTTAACATCTAACATATTTGTGTAGCTTTTGATTATTAAAACTGTTGATAAATCTGGAAGAAACTTGCCCACATAATTTACAAGGCCCAATATCTGTCTCAGCTCATGTACATCAGAAGAGCTCTTCATCTGTTCAATAGCACAAATTTTCTCGGGGTCTGGCTTGATCCCCGTTGATAATATGCCCAAAGTAGCATAATTCAGTTTTCCTAAAATGACATTTTTCTTTATTCAGCTTCAGCCCAGACTCTTTGATAGCCTGTAGCACACAACTTAAATGCTGATCATGCTCCTCCACTGTAGACCCATACACTAGAATGTCATCCATGACGACCGCTGTGCCCACGTGGTCACTCAGGAGAGAACTAATTTCCCTTTGAAAGATTTCAGGAGCGGAGGATATCCCAAAGGGGAGTCTGCAGAAGCAGAACCGACCTACCGGTGTGATAAAGGTAGTCAGTTTGCGGCACTTTGGATCCAGGGGGATCTGCCAAAAGCCGCTAGAAGCATCTAATGTGGAAAAGAACTTCGCCCCAGCCAACTTCGGAGCTATATCTTCTAATGTTGGCAGCACAAATCTCTCTCTCTTCACTGCCTCATTCAACCTTTTCAGGTCCACACAGATGCGCACCTTTCCATTTTTCTTTGCAACTGGAACAATGGGGGCACACCAATCAGTCGCTTCAACAACTTCTTCAATAACCCCCATAGACTTCATGCGCGTAAGCTCTTTCTCCACTTGAGGCATGAGCGGGAACGGAATTCTATGAGGAGTAGAAATACTGTATGGGACTGCGTCACTTTTGAGCGCTATACGGACAGGTTTACAGTTCAGTAGGCCCAACTCGCCAAACATATCTTTGGAAATCTCATTCACTCTGGCCACGAGGCCAAAGTCACAGGCTGCTTTTCTGCTTAATAAACTATTAACACACTGGCCTCGGATCACATGCACCCACATGGTGAACTTCCTTTGCTTGTACTCACAACTGGCAAGAAATTTCCCCACACAATCAATGCAGCCACCAGGACTATGGACATTAGTAGTAACCTTCGCCAGCTGGGGCTGTCGAGGCAGTTTCATAAATTCAGCAAAAGACATTACAGTGATATCTGCTCCTGTGTCAATCTTAAAATCAACTTTGGCTCCCATTACAGTAAAAGTAACTTTCCAATCTTCCTCTGAGCTTGTCCGTTCCACAACAGACCCCACAAACGACACTTCCTGACCCTCCTGGTCACTGTCCACCTGCATCTCCTTAATGTATTCAGTTTTACACACCACTTCAAAATGGCCTATTCTGTTGCATTTTCTACATCTTTTATCTCTGGCCGGGCATATAGCACTCTGATTATGAGCCCGGTAACACCGTGTGCATCGGCCATGTTGCGCCCATCCACTTCTAGGCCTTTCCAGTACTTTAGATCTACCGCTCACACTGTGCCTTTCACTAGCAGTTTTCCTAGACTGTTGCACTTCATCCACAATACTCTCAGACCTCAGATCAGCACTTTGCTTTTTCACCAGTTCACTCTGGTGGGCCATCCTTATAGCCCCATCTAACGTTAAATCAGGCTCTAACTGCAGCTTCAGGGAGACTTCGGCATCTGCAATTCCAATAACTATTCTGTCTCTGATTTGCTCTTCTTTAGCAACACCAAACTCACAGAATTCAGCTAATTCATACAGGCTGCGCACAAATGAATCCACAGATTCTCCCACACGCTGATTACGTTTGCGAAAACAAGCTCTCTCATGAATCACATTTCGTTTGGGCACAAAGTGGGCACTGAGTTTATCCATAACTATATCAAAGTTAAATTCTTCCCCTTCTTGGAAAGTAAAAGCATTGAACACTGGCTCCACATCTTTCCCCATAGAGTATAAAAGAGAATTAACTTGTACTTCACCACTCTCCTTGTTCATTTTGGAAGCAATCCTGTAGCGCTGAAACCGCTGACGCCATGTGGGCCAAGCTGCAGGCTGAGAGAAGTCAAAAGGCTCAGGTGGGGTAAACTTTGACATTGCAATTGATCAGGAACAGAAGCGTAGTCCAGAACTTCTGACACCATGTCATGAGATGCAGGACATATGCAGGACACAGCAATGATGGTACAACTCTATTTTATTACAGAGCATAGCAATTCACATCTAGTCAGGTTGATAGTACTAAACTAACTGCGACACAGCCACCGGACCTAAGCCCCGCCCACAAACTAGTGACATAACATCCTGCTCTCATCACAAGGCCTACATAGGTAAACTCTTCAACAAAGGATACAAAGAGAAAAAAAGCAAATGTAAAAATTTAAAACAAGTAAAGTGGAAAGTTTGTCTGAATCATTAAAGGGAGAATAAAAAACACTAAATAAATGTTAGATAGAATGATACATTGAAAGAAAAGATTAGTTTGAGAAAAACATGTAGATGTATTTTTTAAAGTTTCATTAGTTGTTTAAATATTGACAAAGTGTAAACTTTTAGATTATGAGTGGAGCACTATTTAGCACTCTTGCACAAACTGCGCTAGAAGTAAGCTTTTTGCACACATCGGGTAGAGCACATATTACAAGATTAAAGTAAAGATTAAGTTATTACTTGTGCTCTAACCCGATAAAGTCGAACGTAGAATATCACGCACGAGATAACATACTCCCCAATAGATGTCAATAGAGCAAAAAAAGTGGAAAGAAACCTAACATTCTACTAACCCGATCGCATAATCAGAAGTGCGCTAGCCAATATGAAAATATGAATATTTCACATTACAATGTTCTTCACATAGAAGAATATGTTCTATGTATTCATGAATACATATTTATTTTTTTATATATATATATATATATGATGGTATTTTGGTACTTATATATCATGTATATATATGGGTCAAGTCCTACAAAATAACGTGTGGTAACTCACCAAAACTTCCACCCCCCTCAGAATTAATATTGTTCTACGCACACACACATACACTGTATTTATGTGCATATAATCAATACACTTTGGTTATTGAAAGCAAATTAAAAACAATTAAGGGTTAAATGGTTGCCTTTGGGTCTGAGACTCCTCCTCTTTCACAGAGTCTCACCTACTTAAAGTGCAATGGTCTATTTCTGCTGAGGGGAGCTAAATAAACCCATAGCAAGCAACAAAGAAATGTAAGCACCATGTGTTCCACATAGTGCAGGATGATCACACAGCAGGACCGCTGACAGGCTTGCATTAAGTGTATTGTAGGAAGTGTTACTGCCCATTAGTAGAGGATCTCACTATCCCTCTAACCAGACTGTGCTCCAGCTCCTTCTACCAGCAGCAGCAGTGTTTACTGAAGTGTTTTTGTTCTCTTTCCAGGGGGAACTTAGTTCCAGTTGCAACAATAGTGCAGGAACTCCATTCCCATGGGTTCCAGCTCGACTTGACCCCTGTATATATATATATCAATATATAGGAATATCTATTTATTAATACTTAGAACATTTTCTGCTATGCGCAAATTATTGGAATGTTAAATATTTCAAATAAATACATAGTTAAAACTTTATTAAATATGAATATTGCATTAATATGCTTTTACATGTTTTCCTCTACTGACTGCAAAGGGCTCCAATGCACTTATATATATATATATATGTCTATACATGTGTACATTTATTTATGTGTTTTTATGTGTTTATATGTCTGTGAATACATATATTTAGACATGTATATGTATGTATCTCTATGTTAAAGCCTGTCTTTTTTTTCCTTTATAACTTTTTTTGTGCAATTTTTTTAAATAAATTTTATTAGATAATGTTTTCATGAGTGTAACTGTACTTTTTCATTTAATTTTGTGCAACTTTTTATTCAAGTGGAACACTTCACCAGAGCTCTGAGGTTTCACTAACACGACACTCGTTAATTTCAATTGCGCTCAAGTAATCGTGTTTACATTTAACTTGTGCTACTTCCACCGTGCAAACAGGTTATTTAAACCCGATATCACTTGTGCAACTGTTAGCGGTTCACTCGTAATTTGGCCCTTAGTATTTATAAAGCAATGGGTGCTGCCATGTTGTAACTTAGGTTTCTTTCTCTATTAGATCATTAGAATATAACAGTGTTCTGCACTTCCATTTCTAAGAACTGAAAAGCTTACAATTTTAGAATGAAATTGCAGGAAAAGGGGACAAAATAAATTATGAAAGTATATTGCAGAGTTTTTTTTATTTATACAGTTTATCATTGTATTTTACCATCTCAAAGTGTTTAATGTTCCTTTAATGTTTAATTTTGACTTTACTATAAAACAAGAGCAATTTTGTTGTATTAAAAAATTGACTACAAAATTGTCTTAATAGACAATCACAATTTGCTAACTACTGCTATAAAATTTTCTTGCAGCACTGCAATATATTAATCTACCTTCTCTGTTTAACCAGAATAATCTTCCTCAAAGAGTATCAAATCCAATGTTGCTCGCATTAAAAAAAATACAATAAATATTAACAATTTCTTGATAAATTTCACTAATTCACTCTTAACTAATGTTTTTTTTCTGATTGGTTAATCTTTAGATATTCTTTTATACTATATTCATCATTTTATTTTGGACCAAAATAACAATTGGTACAAAAAAATAAATAAATAATTAAATAAATCCAGATTTAATATAAACCTATTCAAACATGAGCCTTCTTATATGATATGTAAACAGAACAATATAATAAATAAATTGTATAATTATAGTGTTGGTGTTAATAATTACAGGAGTCAGTCCAGATCTCAAGTTTACCTAGAAAAATATTAAACATACAACATATTTATATAATTAAAGGGGCATTCAGGTCAAAATTTAAATGCACATAGAAGAATTACATCTTTGAAAGGAAACATATTTGCAATATACATGTGTTGGCAAAAACACTTCTAGTAAAAGTTATCACTGTTTTAGTGTTAAAGGGACAGTCAAGTCCAAAAAAAACTTTTATGATTCAGATAGAGCATGTAATTTTAAACAACTTTCTAATTTACTTTTATCACCAATTTTGCTTTGTTCTCTTGGTATTCTTAGTTGAAAGCTAAACCTAGGAGGTTCATATGCTAATCTCTTAGACCTTGAAGGCCGCCTCTAATCTAAATGCATTTTGATAGTTTTTCACCACTAGAGGGCATTAGTTCACGTGTTTCATATAGATAACATTGAGCTCATGCACGTGAATATACCATGGAGACAGCTCTGATTGGCTAAACTGCAAGTCTTTCAAAAGATCTGAAATAAGGGGGCAGTCTCCTGAGGCTTAGATACAAGGTAATTACAGAGGTAAAACGTGTATAATTATAACTGTGCTGTTGGTTATGCAAAACTGGGAAATTGGTAATTAAGGGATTATCTATCTTTTAAAAAAACAAAAATTCTGGTGTTGACTGTCCCTTTAACATTTTTCTTTGCACGTGCATGTGAAGAATAGCTAGATATTATTGTGCAATAGCTAGATATTCCCAGTGCACCAGCTTTTTAAATACTGCAGCTGCTCAGAGAGCCAGTGAGGCATGTATCATGTTAGCAATTAACAAATTGAGTCATTACCAGATGGTGCAAGCAACTTAGGCTCTCTGAGCAAGTGCTGTGTTTAAAATGCTGGTGCACGGTGTATACTTAAATACACTTTTGAAACAGCTATAGCTTTTATTAGAAGCATGTTTGCTAATGCATGTATATTACAAAAATGCTTCTATTCAAAACTGAAATGCATCTACATGGATTCCAATTTTGGCTGGAATTTCCCTTTAAGTACTGGGTGTTTATCAAAATCCGTCCATAACAGCACACATTATTTTTACACTAGCAACATCAAATTTTCTTAATTCACTTTGAAATATATGGTATTTTGTAAATTTCGAGTTCATAATGTATAAATGGAAGCCAGCAAATACACCTACTGGGAAACTGTATCCTGTTAATTATTTTGTTTATAATTTGAAGTAATCTTACTTAAGTGCAAGAAATCAAATATTAAATACACTTTAAATTATCTTGAGATTTTCTGAGGATTATACTGTTATTAATATTTATGATAATAAAATAATATACATCTGGATAGCTAAGTAAAAACAGTACCTGTATTCTTAAGAGGCATATGGTGTTAACGTAAGCAAATCTGTACTCTTTTATTTATAAATATATTTAATGAAGTACAAAACTGAAATCCATAAATAAAGCACAACTAGAATTTTTCTCACCAGTTGCTCAATAATTGCTCATAAATTTTGACTTATGTCTAGATTATTATAAAAGGATATTTATTCACTGGAGCAAAAATGAGTGTTTATATTACTATGTGAAGAAATTGAGATTAAATTTAAAATGTGCTAGAGGTTTTGAAATTCAAAGTTTTAGTTGTATTACTTGTAAGCAGAATGCTGATTTGTCAAAATGTTGTTAGCTACATTACAGATGTATTTGGAGATCTCATGGCAAAAAATATACATTTTATACAGAAGGCAGAAAGCCAGTAAATAATCAAGAAATTAGACCTGTTTCCTTCTTAGATTATACATAGATTTAGTAAGGGTTTTATGGCTGAAAACGACTTAATGCATATAACACTGCCAAACTACTAATTTCCACTCAATAGAAACACAATCACAGAATCTGGAAACAATAACTTACATATATCTTTTTAAGAAATGTAAACACAAAATCAACAAACATCAGTCATTGGCTTAACTTAGGCCGGCCTAGATTTAGAGTTTGGCGGTAGCCGTCAAAACCAGCGTTAGAGGCTCCTAAAGCTGGTTTTAGGCTACCGCCGGTATATGGGGTCAGTCAGGAAAGGGTCCAACGCTCACTTTCCAGCCGCGACTTTTCAATACCGCAGATCACATTACGTCAATTGCGTATCCTATCTTTTCAATGGGATCTTTCTAACTCCGGTATTTAGAGTCGTGTCTGAAGTGAGCGTTAGAAATCTAACGACAAAACTCCAGCCGCAGAAAAAAGTCAGTAGTTAACAGCTTTCTGGGCTAACGCTGGTTCATAAAGCTCTTAACTACTGTGCTCTAAAGTACACTAACACCCATAAACTACCTATGTACCCCTAAACCGAGGTCCCCCCATATCGCCGCCACTCTATTACATTTTTTTAACCCCTAATCTGCCGACCGCCACCTACGTTATACTTATGTACCCCTAATCTGCTGCCCCTAACACCGCCGACCCCTATATTATATTTATTAACCCCTAACCTGCCCCCACAACGTCGCCGCCAGCTACCTACAATAATTAACCCCCTAATCTGCCGACCGCCACCTACGTTATCCTTATGTACCCCTAATCTGCTGCCCCTAACACCGCCGACCCCTATATTATATTTATTAACCCCTAATCTGCCCCCCTCAACGTCGCCTCCACCTGCCTACACTTATTAACCCCTAATCTGCCGATCGGACCGCACCGCTATTATAATAAAGTTATTAACCCCTAATTCGCCTCACTCCCGCCTCAATAACCCTATAATAAATAGTATTAACCCCTAATCTGCCCTCCCTAACATCGCCGACACCTAACTTCAAACATTAACCCCTAATCTGCCGACTGGAGCTCACCGCTATTCTAATAAATGTATTAACCCCTAAAGCTAAGTCTAACCCTAACCCTAACACCCCCCTAAGTTAAATATAATTTAAATCTAACGAAATAAATAATTCATATTTAAAGCTAAATACTTACCTGTAAAATAAATCCTAATATAGCTACAATATAAATTATAATTATATTGTAGCTATTTTAGGATATATATTTATTTTACAGGTAACTTTGTATTTATTTTAACCAGGTACAATAGCTATTAAATAGTTAAGAACTATTTAATAGCTAAAATAGTTAAAATAATTACAAAATTACCTGTAAAATAAATCCTAACCTAAGTTACAATTAAACCTAACACTACACTATCAATAAATTAATTAAATAAAATACCTACAATTACCTCCAATAAACCTAACACTACACTATCAATAAATTAATTAAATACAATATCTACAAATAACTACAATAAAATAAACTAACTAAAGTACAAAAAATAAAAAAGAACTAAGTTACAAAAAATAAAAAAATATAAGCCCCCTAATAAAATAATACCCTATTCTAAATTACTAAAGTTCAAAGCTCTTTTACCTTACCAGCCCTGAACAGGGCCCTTTGCGGGGCATGCCCCAAAGAATTCAGCTCTTTTGCCTGTAAAAAAAACACATACAATACCCCCCCCCCAACATTACAACCCACCACCCACATACCCCTAATCTAACCCAAACCCCCCTTAAATAAACCTAACACTAAGCCCCTGAAGATCTTCCTACCTTATCTTCACCATACCAGGTTCACAGATCGATCCAGAAGAGCTCCTCCGATGTCTTGATCCAAGCCCAAGCGGGTGCTGAATATGTCCATGATCCGGCTGAAGTCTTCATCCAAGCGGGAGCTGAAGAGGTCAATGATCCGGCTGAAGTCTTCTATCAACGGCATCTTCAATCTTCTTTCTTCTGGATCCATGTAGTTCATCCCGCCGACGCAGAACATCCATCTTCACCGACGACTTCCCAACGAATGACGGTTCCTTTAAGGGACGTCATCCAAGATGGCGTCCCTCAAATTCCAATTGGCTGATAGGATTCTATCAGCCAATCGGAATTAAGGTATGAAAATTCTGATTGACTGATGGAATCAGCCAATCAGAATCAAGTTCAATCCGATTGGCTGATCCGATCAGCCAATCAGATTGAGCTCGCATTCTATTGGCTGATCGGAACAGCCAATAAAATGTGAGCTCAATCTGATTGGCTGATTGAATCAGCCAATCGGATTGAACTTGAATCTGATTGGCTGATTCCATCAGCCAATCAGAATTTTCCTACCTTAATTCCGATTGGCTGATAGAATCCTATCAGCCAATCGGAATTCGAGGGATGCCATCTTGGATGACGTCCCTTAAAGGAACGTCATTCTTCAGTTGGACGTCGTCAGAAGAAGATTGATCCGCGCTGGAGGTCTTCGCGATGGAGCCGGTCCTCATCGGATGAAGATAGAAGATGCCGCTTGGATCAAGATGGTTGCCGGTCTGGATCGCCTCTTCTTCCCGGATAGGATGAAGATTTTTGAGCCTCTTCTGGACCTCTTCAGTCGCCGGATGATGGATGTCTAGCCCCCGCTTGGGTTGGATGAAGATTTTGGAGCCAGGACCGATCGGTGTGATACCCGGCGAGGTGAAGATAAGGTAGGAAGATCTTCAGGTGCTTAGTGTTAGGTTTATTTAAGGGGGGTTTGGGTTAGATTAGGGGTATGTGGGTGGTGGGTTGTAATGTTGGGGGGGGTATTGTATGTGTTTTTTTTACAGGCAAAAGAGCTGAATTATTTGGGGCATGCCCCGCAAAGGGTCCTGTTCAGGGCTGGTAAGGTAAAAGAGCTTTGAACTTTTGTAATTTAGAATAGGGTAGGGCATTTTTTATTAGGGGGCTTAGAGTAGGTGTAATTAGTTTAAAATTGTTGTAATTTATTTCTAATGTTTGTAAATATTTTTTTATTTTTTGTAACTTAGTTCTTTTTTATTTTTTGTACTTTAGTTAGTTTATTTAATTGTATTTATTTGTAGGAATTGTATTTAATTTATTTATTGATAGTGTAGTGTTAGGTTTAATTGTAACTTAGGTTAGGATTTATTTTACAGGTAATTTTGAAATTATTTTAACTATTTTAGCTATTAAATAGTTATTAACTATTTAATAGCTATTGTACCTGGTTAAAATAAATGCAAAGTTACCTGTAAAATAAATATAAATCCTAAAATATCTATAATATAATTATAATTTATATTGTAGCTATATTAGGGTTTATTTTACAGGTAAGTATTTAGCTTTAAATAGGAATAATTTATTTAAGAAGAGTTAATTTATTTCGTTAGATTTAAATTATATTTAATTTAGGGGGTTAATAAATTTATTATAGTAGCGGTGAGCTCCTGTCGGCAGATTAGGGGTTAATACTTGAAGTTAGGTGATGGCAATGTTAGGGAGGGCAGATCAGGGGTTAATACTATTTATTATAGGGTTATTGAGGCTGGAGTGAGGCGGATTAGGGGTTAATACATTTATTATAGTAGCGCTCAGGTCCGGTCGGTAGATTAGGGGTTAATAAGTGTAGTTAGGTGGAGGCGACGTTAGGGGCGGCAGATTAGGGGTTAATAAATATAATATAGGGGTCGGCGATGTTAGGGCAGCAGATTAGGGGTACATAGGGATAATGTAGGTGGCGGGGGTGTACGGAGCGGCAGATTAGGGGTTAAAAATAATATGCAGGGGTCAGCGATAGCGGGGGCGGCAGATTAGGGGTTAATAAGTGTAAGGTTAGGGGTGTTTAGACTCGGGGTACATGTTAGGGTGTTAGGTGCAGACGAAGGAAGTGTTTCCCCATAGGAAACAATGGGGCTGCGTTAGGATCTGAACGCAGCTTTTTTGCAGGTGTTAGGTTTTTTTTCAGCTCAAACAGCCCCATTGTTTTCTATGGGGGAATCGTGCACAAGCACGTTTTTGAAGCTGGCCGCGTCTGTAAGCAACTCTGGTATCGAGAGTTGCAGTGGCGGTAAATATGCCTGTACACTCCTTTTTTGGAGCCTAACGCAGCCATTCTGTGAACTCTCAATACCAGAGGTATTTAAAAGGTGCGGCCAGAAAAAAGCCAGCGTTAGCTACGCGGGTCGTTACCGACAAAACTCTAAATCTAGGCCGCCTAGATTTAGAGTTTGGCGGTAGCCGTGAAAACCAGCGTTAGAGGCTCCTAACGCTGGTTTTAGGCTACCGCCGGTATTTGGAGTCAGTCAGGAAAGGGTCTAACGCTCACTTTACAGCCGCGACTTTTCCATACCACAGATCCCCTTACGTCAATTGCGTATCCTATCTTTTCAATGGGATCTTTCTAACTCCGGTATTTAGAGTCGTGTCTGAAGTGAGCGTTAGAATTCTAACGACAAAACTCCAGCCGCAGAAAAAAGTCAGTAGTTAAGAGCTTCCTGGGCTAACGCCGGTTCATAAAGCTCTTAACTACTGTGCTCTAAAGTACACTAACACCCATAAACTACCTATGTACCCAAAAACCGAGGTCCCCCCACATCGCCGCCACTCGATTAATTTTTTTTAACCCCTAATCTGCCGACCGCCACCTACGTTATACTTATGTACCCCTAATCTGCTGCCCCTAACACAGCCGACCCCTATATTATATTTATTAACCCCTAATCTGCCGCCCCCGCTATTGCTGACCCCTGCATATTATTATTAACCCCTAATCTGCCGTCCGCACGCCGCCACCAGCTATATTATATCTATGTACCCCTAATCTGCTGCCCCTAACACAGCCGACCCATATATTATATTTATTAACCCCTTATATGCCGCCCCCAACGTCGCCTCCACCTGCCTACACTTATTAACCCCTAATCTGCCGATCGGACCGCACCGCTATTATAATAAAGTTATTAACCCCTAATCCGCCTCACTCCCACCTCAATAACCCTATAATAAATAGTATTAACCCCTAATCTGCCCTCCCTAACATCGCCGACACCTAACTTCAAACATTAACCCCTAATCTGCCGACTGGAGCTCACCGCTATTCTAATAAATGTATTAACCCCTAAAGCTAAGTCTAACCCTAACACTAACACCCCCCTAAGTCAAATATAATTTTTATCTAACGAAATAAATTAACTCTTATTAAATAAATTATTCCTATTTAAATCTAAATACTTACCTGTAAAATAAATCCTAATATAGCTACAATATAAATTATAATTATATCTTAGCTATTTTAGGATTAATATTTATTTTACAGGCAACTTTGTAATTATTTTAACCAGGTACAATAGCTATTAAATAGTTAATAACTATTTAATAGCTACCTAGTTAAAATAATTACAAAATTACCTGTAAAATAAATCCTAACCTAAGTTACAACTAAACCTAACACTACACTATCAATAAATTAATTAAATAAAATACCTACAATTATCTACAATTAAACCTAACACTACACTATCAATAAATAAATAAAATACAATTCCTACAAATAAATACATTTAAATAAACTAACTAAAGTACAAAAAATAAAAAAGAACTAAGTTACAAAAAATAAAAAAATATTTACAAACATTAGAAAAAAATTACAACAATTTTAAACTAATTAACTACTCTAAGCCCCCTAATAAAATAACAAAGACCCCCAAAATAAAAAAATGCCCAGCCTATTCTAAATTACAAAAGTTCAAAGCTCTTTTACCTTACCAGCCCTTAAAAGGGCCCTTTGAGGGGCATGCCCCAAAGAATTCAGCTCTTTTGCCTGTAAAAAAAACACATACCCCCCCAACATTATAACCCACCACCCACATACCCCTAATCTAACCCAAACCCCCCTTAAATAAACCTAACACTAAGCCCCTGAAAATCATCCTACCTTGTCTTCACCATGCCAGGTATCACCGATCGTTCCAGGCTCCGAAATCTTCATCCAAGCCCAAGCGGGGGATAGCTATCCATCATCCGAAGGCTGAAGAAGTCCAGAAGAGGGTCCAAAGTCTTCATCCTATCCGGGAAGAAGAGTAGATCCGGACCGGCAACCATCTTCTTCCAAGCGGCATCTTCTATCTTCATCCGATGAGGACCGGCTCCATCTTGAAGACCTCCACCGCGGACCCATCTTCTTCCGACGACTTCCCGATGAATGACGGTTCCTTTAAGGGACGTCATCCAAGATGGCATCCCTCGAATTCCGATTGGCTGATAGGATTCTATCAGCCAATTGGAATTAAGGTAGGAAAATTCTGATTGGCTGATGGAATCAGCCAATCAGAATCAAGTTCAATCCGATTGGCTGATCCGATCAGCCAATCAGATTGAGCTCACATTCTATTGGCTGATCGGAACAGCCAATAGAGTGCGAGCTCAATCTGATTAGCTGATTGAATCAGCCAATCGGATTGAACTTGATTCTGATTGGCTGATTCCATCAGCCAACCAGAATATTCCTACCTTAATTCCGATTGGCTGATAGAATCCTATCAGCCAATCGGAATTCGAGGGACGCCATCTTGGATGACGTCATTTAAAGGATCCGTCATTCGGCTAGTAGGCGTCGGTTGAAGAGGATGTTCCGCGTCGGCTTGGAAGAAGATGGCTCCGCTCCAGAAGAAAGAAGATTGAAGATGCGGCTTGATAGAAGACTTCATCCCGATGATGGACTTCCGACTTCGGCCCGATGATGGATTTCTTCAGCCGCCGCTTGGATCCAGACTTCAGCCCGAGGATGGACGTCACTCTTCAGCCCCCTGCTTGGGCTTGGATCAACACTTCCGAGGACCGATCGGTGAACCTGGTATGGTGAAGATAAGGTAGGAAGATCTTCAGGGGCTTAGTGTTAGGTTTATTTAAGGGGGGTTTGGGTTAGATTAGGGGTATGTGGATGGTGGGTTGTAATGTTGGGGGGGTATTGTATGTGTTTTTTTTACAGGCAAAAGAGCTGAATTCTTTGGGGCATGCCCCGCAAAGGGCCCTGTTCAGGGCTGGTAAGGTAAAAGAGCTTTGAACTTTAGTAATTTAGAATAGGGTAGGGCATTTTTTATTTTGGGGGGCTTTGTTATTTTATTAGGGTGCTTAGAGTAGGTGTAATTAGTTTAAAATTGTTGTAATATTTTTCTGATGTTTGTAAATATTTTTTTATTTTTTGTAACTTAGTTCTTTTTTATTTTTTGTACTTTAGTTAGTTTATTTCATTGTATTTATTTGTAGATATTGTATTTAATTAATGTATTGATAGTGTAGTGTTAGGTTTAATTGTAGGTAATTGTAGGTATTTTATTTAAATAATTTATTGCTAGTGTAGTGTTAGGTTTAATTGTAACTTAGGTTAGGATTTATTTTACAGGTAATTTTGTAATTATTTTAACTATTTTAGCTATTAAATAGTTCTTAACTATTTTATAGCTATTGTACCTGGTTAAAATAAATACAAAGTTACCTGTAAAATAAATATAAATCCTAAAATAGCTATAATATAATTATAATTTATATTGTAGCTATATTAGGGTTTATTTTACAGGTAAGTATTTATCTTTAAATAGGAATAATTTATTTAATAAGAGTTAATTTATTTTGTTAGATTTAAATTATATTTAATTTAGGGGGGTGTTAGGGTTAAAGTTAGACTTAGCTTTAGGGGTTAATAAATTTATTAGAGTAGCGGTGAGCTCCTGTCGGCAGATTAGGGGTTAATACTTGAAGTTAGGTGTCGGCAATGTTATGGAGGGCAGATTAGGGGTTAATACTATTTATTATAGGGTTATTGAGGCGGGAGTGAGGCGGATTAGGGGTTAATACATTTATTATAGTAGCGCTCAGGTCCGGTCGGTAGATTAGGGGTTAATAAGTGTAGTTAGGTGGAGGCGACATTGGGGGTGGCAGATTAGGGGTTAATAAATATAATATAGGGGTCGGCGATGTTAGGGCAGCAGATTAGGGGTACATAGGGATAATGTAGGTGGCGGGGGTGTACGGAGCGGCAGATTAGGGGTTAAAAATAATATGCAGGGGTCAGCGATAGCGGGGGCGGCAGATTAGGGGTTAATAAGTGTAAGGTTAGGGGTGTTTAGACTCGGGGTACATGTTAGGGTGTTAGGTGCAGACGTAGGAAGTTTTTCCCCATAGGAGCAATGGGGCTGCGTTAGGAGCTGAATGTGGCTTTTTTGCAGGTGTTAGGTTTTTTTTCAGCTCAAACAGCCCCATTGTTTTCTATGGGGGAATCGTGCACAAGCACGTTTTTGAAGCTGGCCGCGTCCGTAAGCAACTCTGGTATCGAGAGTTGCAGTGGCGGTAAATATGCCTGTACGCTCCCTTTTTGGAGCCTAACGCAGCCATTCTGTGAACTCTCAATACTAGAGGTATTTAAAAGGTGCGGCCAGAAAAAAGCCAGCGTTAGCTACGTGGGTCTTTACCGACAAAACTCTAAATCTAGGCCTTAGTGAGCACTAATTGTAATCAGTGTTCCCTATATGGTCAGTTTTGTGAGCAGCCCAGCAGTGAAACAGTTAATTAAAGCAATTGGCTAACATTAGACATGTACACTGCAAGGTGTGGTTCCCTTATTAACTGGTTTACTGGTTGTATCCTCTCAGCATTACTGTGTAGCAAAACATGCATAGGTTTATAAAAAAAGGAAAGAAAAATTAAGGTAACAATTAATTATTAATTAATTATTATTATTAATAATTATTTATGTAATCAGATAAAATATGCAATTTAAAAAAAAAATACTTTCCAATTTACTGTACTGTTATCAAATGTATTTCATTATCTTGGTATAGTTTGCTGAGAAGTAAACCTTAGTAGCAGTGCTTGCAAAATGTTATAATGTTTTATTGATCACACATAATAGTTTTATACCAACTTATACACTTGGAGAAATTGGTTAATTGTTACAGAATCATGGAACTGCAAATAAAACTTAAAATGCTAATAATCTGTCAAATATCTAGTCAATAACACCAATTGTACAGATAAGGGTCGATGAACAAGACGAATATAAAGATGGACAATTGTAGCTAAAGTCCCAACAAATCAAGTGGCTGTCACATGATTGATTTAATAGCACACATCTTCTATTGTTCCCATTGGAAATTTTGCCTATACAGCAAATTACAGCTGTCCAAATACTGTCATGACACACATGCCATGCCATGGCCAGAAAGTAGCCCAAAAATATTACCAGTGCACAACTGTCACAAGACATTGTTACATGGGTAGAAAGCAAACACATGCTACTCATTGGATATCAGAGAGCACTGCACTGCTGCATATAGGGGGTTAACTCTTAACCCCATTTCCTAAACCTAAATCTAGCCCTAGCTCTAACCCTAGCCCTAACCCTAATCTTAACACTGGCCATGCCTTTAGCCCTAATACTAACTATAGCCCTAAAATTCACCCCAATTCTAACCTTTGACTCTAGCTCTATCTCTAACCTGTAGACCTAACTTGTCCAATGTTAGCTATAATCACTTATTCCTTACCCTAATTCTAACCTATCCCTGACCATAATCCCTAGCCTTAATCATAGTCCTAACTTATCCCTAGTTCTAACCCAAACATTAGCAATAGCCCTACATGTAACCCAAGCTCTAACCCTGTAAGGCCTTTCTGCTTTCAGCAGGTTGGAAGATTGCAGCCATTCAAAGTTGCATTAACTGGCCATATTTCCCACCCTCTTGCCTGTGTAAGGATTACTTCCTTGTGAAGACACCTTGGGCGCCATGTACTAAGGCGTCAAAAGTTTCGCACAGACCGTATCAAATTAACCTGCCGGCATTTGCACCATGCGGATAGAACTTCGTTACATGAATGTACTAAAAACCAAGCCGTAAAATTTTGCGTCTAATCTGTCTCGAAGACAATCGGATTATTGATAACTTTGAAGCTTTGCTCGGCGCAAAAGAACAAAGTTACTAAGCAGTCTACTGTCTAATTGGTTTCGTTTTTAACCCACGTGACCATCTAGGTGTCATAATCGTCATACAAGCGGCAACGTTTAGCTGCTGACATGTATAAGAATGTGCATTTACCAGAAATCTTAGAATATTGTTTATTTACTTTTCGGTATTTACTTAGAGAAGATGGCTTGCTCCGGAGATTCAGCTACTTCCAAGAAGACTCACAACCCTAACTTCTCGCATCAACAGAATGTTGTACTTGTTAATCTAGTACTCGAATACTATGATAATGGTATACTATGATTATGGTAGTCGAGTCAAGCAAACCCCCGGTGCCCGTAAGATTATTTGGGAAAAAATTAGTGACGCGGTGAGTGCTCAAGGACCAACTAAAAAAGATATTGAATCCTGCAAAAAAGGTTCAATGATATCAAGCGTCAAACTAAATCCAAAATTGCCAAAGAAAAGCAATATGCACGTGGTACTGGAGGCGGACAACCTTATGTCGCAGATTTGACTGACTTCGAAAGAAAAGTTCTACAGAGGCTTGGCATGGAGGTCATTGAGGGCATAACTGATGAATTTTAATATTTATATTGTTTAATTGTCTGCACCAAAAATGTGTCTCTTACTTTTTTTTTTTAATACATTATTAACCATTTTTTATTGTGCTATTTACTCGTTTTATCCATTTTTCTTCCTTCTCTTTCTATCTTTATTTAAAAAGCAGGAATGCAATCTTAGCAGTCAGCACATTTTAGGTTCATCACCATGGTTAGCGTTTGCTTATTGGAGGTCGACATTTAACCACCAATAAGTAAGCATAACCCAGGTTATGAACAAAAAATGGGCATGCTCCTATGCATCCTATTTCTGCTTTTTAAAGAAACATAGCAAGAGAATGAATACAAATAGATAATACGAGTAAATTAAAAATTTGCTTAAAATTGCGTGCCCTATCTGAATCATGAGAGAAAAATTTTTGATTTGTGTCCCTTTAATCACACCAATGCTAAATACATTTATCATTTCAATTATAGTTAAAGCTATATGAAAAACACAAATTTAGGTTTACTCACTCATATATGCAATAGTATTATAAAAAAAATAATAACATTAAATTTGTTTATGTAATTTGATTACTTCTCTGTTTATCTATTTCTTTAAAGGGACACGGAACCAAAAAATTGCTTTCATGATTCAGATAGAGAGCATGCAAATTTAATAAACTTTCTATTTTACTTCTATTATAAATTTTTTATCGTTCTCTTGCTTTCTTTATTTGAAAAAGAAGGCATCTAAGCTATTATTTTGGTTCAGAACCATGGAAAGCACTTGTTTATGGGTGGGTGAATTTGTCCACCAGCAAGAACAACACAGTAGTGTGTTCACCAAAAATGGGATGGCATCTAAACTTACATTCTTGCATTTCAAATAAACATACCAAGAGAATGAATTTTTTTTTATAATAGGAGTAAATTAGAAATTTGATTAACATTGCACAAAAGCAAAAAATTGGTTTCAGTGTCCCTTTAATGTTTATCAAGGCAAGCTTAGGAGCAACATAGAACATACGTTATATCAGTTGATTGTTGTATACATTTCAATTTATATTTTCACTGGCTCACCCATGATTTCAATTTTAATCCATTATGGACCAAGTGTGCTTCTTTTTTAAATGATACCAAGATAATTATTGAAATTAAATAATAGAATATAAAACCATAATGGATTGAATTTGAATATGAGATAGCAATCATGAGTTACACAAATTGGGTTTTATTTATTTATCTCGTTTACATTTTTTAAATTTTTATGGTGTTATAATGCTGCATACTTACACATCCATTGGGTGTTTTCATGTGCCTCAATAATGTACATTCCTCAATAGAGATACATACTGGACAGATATGTAATATGTTCGATAATGTGTTAATTGAAATCTTTATTTGCTATTTCATAGGTGGTTCTGTTCGAGCATCGACTTCTGCATGTGTCAATACCCCATCTACCTCTATAGGACAGCTACCACGTCTGTCGACATAACATCAAATAGAAAATGTGAATATTAGACAACCACCACAACATGGGCAATATCTACTCTCCACAACAAATACAAGCCACAGCCTATCGTCTGCTGATACCCTTCCAGATGTAAGGAGCCGTAAACCGGACACAGTGGTTGGAAGAAGCTCTGGTATGTTTTTTTAATCCACTGATATATACACCTTTAAATATTTAAATATAAATGAAATATTAATCTTTAATATATATTTTTTATTTTTTAAGCGGATGTTGGGCGTTTTTTCAGAGCTATGGTAACAGATTCGGAACCACTTTTTGATGGTAAGTTATTTTTTGAAAGTAAATATAGGATGATAATAAAAATGATTTCGGTATACAGTAACCAAACATTTTTACATTTGTTGTAATCTATATAGTTTGATATTCACACTGTGAGACTGTGAGATGGATAGACTAACATTAAACTCCCCTCTACTTAATGTAGTGTACACTTTATTCTGTTTCATGTTACATCCATCCAATATTATTCTATGTATTGTGATTTTATATTAAAACAGTTTAAACATACAAAATCACACTTATTTAGAGTGTAGTATATACAGTAGAGTCATGTAATTATAGATCGTTATTATTTTTTTGTTTATATAGTTATTATCTAATCTGTATTTTTTTAAATGAAAAATAAAGTTTGATTATTAATCATTCGTTAATGTGACATATTTAAGAAATTGCATTGATATTGATTTTTAATGGTTATATACACACATTATTAGCATGGGCTAATAAAGAAGTAGATTTTAGGTTTTTTTTTTAAATTTATAAATAATAGATACTAATTTGAATTTATAGAGTTTATATTACATTCACATCTATTTCGATGTTAGAAAAAATAAGACTGGTCTTATATGTTATCCTCTAAAAAATAAATACATATGTGTATATTGATATTTTCATCATCTAAGGATATCTATTCAAATGATCATTTTAAATAAAATCAGTCAGTTACTTTATGGATAACTTTTGGAAACATGCATCATATTTATACAATTCATACAATTGTAAAACTTTTTAAAAAATTAAAAAAAGGAGACACTCACAAATTCTCTGATGAAAAAAATATATTTTATTCACAAATTCACAATTTAAATTTTTTTATTTTTTTATTTCAATGACGTAAAAATATAAATCACGTGAATAAACTGTATTTATGAAATTAATCATTAAAATAGTTTTCGGCAACATAATTTTTGGCGTTAATGGCCTGTCTTGTTGGTGCATCATTACAGATGACCTCCAGGAAGTACTCAAAGGAGATTTCGTTAGCATCCTCAATTTCATATCCTCTTCTTATTGCTATGTTATGAAGAATGCAGCATACCAGAATTATTTTTGCAACCTTTTCTGGATCATACTGCATCACACCACCTGAATGGTCAAGACAACGAAAGCGCATTTTTAACAATCCAAAAGTTCTCTCGATGATTCCTCTTGTGGATCGGTGTGCCTCGTTGAATTTAACCTCACATCTTCTTCGAGAATTATTATATGGTGTGAATAACCATTCTCTACTGAAATAACCAGCATCCCCTAAAATACAGCTACACTTATTTTACATAGATTAAAAAAATATATATTTATTTACCTAACAGCCATCCTTCAGGCATCTCTCCATTCTCGAACTTATGATATAAATCAGACTGATGCCAGATATACGAGTCATGGCAGGATCCAGGGAAGTTAGAACGGACACTGATTATTTTCATGTTATGGTCACACACCATCTGAACTTTGAGAGAATGGTACTGTTTTCAGTTCCTGTAAACTTCCTCACGTTCTCGTGCTGGTTTGACTGCCACATGTGTGCAATCGATGGCTCCAAGGACATTGGGCATTCCTGACATTCTATAAAAGTTAGACTTCACAGATTGTCAATCTTCAGGAGTCAATGGAAGGCACACGTACCTTGGAAAGACCACCATCAATGCATCAATGACTTTGGTTAGGTGCATCGAAAAAGCAAACTGGCTGATGCCAATTATAACGCTAGACACAGCTTGGAATGAACCGGTGGCAAAAAAGTGTAAGGCTGACAACAGTTTTAATAGTCTGGGTATAGCTTGTGAACGCGCTGTCATAGGCTCCAGGTATTCTGCTATTTCATTATAAAGTTCCATAATAGCTTCTCTGTCAAAACGGAATCTCTGGATAATCTCCCGATCAGAAATGGCTTCAAAACCCATACGTGGAATGAAAACTCTAGGGACTCTGATTCTTCTACCTCTCCTTCTTTGCAATACATTGTTTTAAACCGGTGCCTATATAGCCCTTCTTCCTCGTAATTGAATCAATCTGAATAGAAACATATGTAAAAGTGTCTCCATCTTCATTCAGTGATCCAAAAAAACAATAATGAAACTATTGTAGTCTAGTCCTTTCACTTAAGTACCTCAACCTGGCGTCAGTTTGATACCCCCTATAGTTTTCTAAAGTATTCGCTACCTAAATGGTCGTGAAGCAAATCACGCGAAGTAAGAGTGAAAGTTGTAGCGGACGGATTACTTGTAACATTCATAATTTCCGATTAAAGCGAATTTCTGTGAGATCGATCATGTAGTAAGTGAAAAAAGGGTTAGGAATTAGTTGCGTAAAATTACGATAGCTGATGAAAAATAGTGGTTTTTCAATTCGATCGCGGATTGGTAAATAAGAGATGCAGATCGTGAGCGAATTTTGACGTGGAAATACAGACGAAGGGTCACAGACGAAGGGTCACTTTGATGCTTAGTACATGACACCCCTTGTTTCCCTGCTCTCTGTGTAAAACTTTGTATTGGATTACATAGGCTTGATTTTGAACTCTTATGCTGACTGATAAACCTAGCCGGTGTTAGCTCCTATAATGAATTAAATGCACAATGACAGCATTTTCTAGCTAATATTATTTTTAAGACACATTCCTCTCATATGGGGCCCATCATCTGGGTATCAGCATACATTTGTGAGAAACTTAGGCAGCACAATTTCATGATCCAACCATGTCCCTAGCCCAAGCCCAAAACAAAGTCTTAGCCCTAACCTTAAAGGGACGGTCTAGTCCAAAATAAATGTTCATGATTCAGATAGAGAATGTAATTTTAAACAATCTTCCAATTTACTTTTATCACCAATTTTACTTTGTTCTCTCTGTATTCTTAGTTGAAAGCTAAAGCTAGGAGGTTCATATGCTAATTTCTAAGTCCTTGAAGGACGCCTCTTCTCACAGGGCATTTTCACAGTTTTTCACCACTAGAGGGTGTTAGTTCACCCGACTACACGATGCCGGCATATGTGACAAAGCCTTGGAATGGATCACCTCCTTCCTCACTGGCAGAACCCAGAAAGTTAGACTCCCACCCTTCACCTCCAAGCCCACAAAAATCTGCGGTGTACCCCAAGGCTCTTCGCTGAGTCCCACCCTATTCAACATCTACATGGCCCCTTTCGCCCCCATCGCCCGACGACACGACCTCAACATTGTCTCCTACGCTGACGACACCCAGCTAATCATCTCACTCACCAGTGACCCCACCACCACCAAGAGAAACGTCCACAAAGGGCTGACAGCAGTTGCCACCTGGATGAGCAACAATTGCCAAAAGCTGAATGCAGACAAGACCGAAGTCCTCCTCCTCGGTCCCACCACATCCGCTTGGAATAACTCCTGGTGGCCCACAGCCCTCGGACACCCTCCAACCCCCACCGACCATGCACGAAATCTAGGCGTCATCCTGGACTCATCGCTCTCCATGGACCGGCAAATCAATGCCGTCTCTTCTGCATGCTTCCACACACTTCACCTGCTGCGAAAGATCTTCAAATGGATCCCAACCAAGACCAGGAAGACTGTCAATCATGCCCTCATCAGCAGCCGACTGGACTATGGTAATGCACTCTACGCCGGCACCACCATCAAGCTCCAAAAGAGACTACAGCGCATCCAGAATGCCTCGTCCAGACTAATCCTTGAAATCCCTTGTCAATGCCACATCACCAAACACCTGCGGGACCTGCATTGGCTCCCCATCAACAAAAGAATAACCTTCAAGCTTCTCACCCACGCATTCAAGGCCCTCCACAACATTGGTCCCGAATACTTGAACCACTGCGTTACCTTCTACACCCCTGCCAGACAACTTCGATCGGCTGACCAAGCCCTCGCAGTCACCCCCCGCATCAGGAAAACCACAGCAGGAGGCAGATCCTTCTCTCACCTGGCAGCCAAGACTTGGAACACCCTCCCGCTGCACCTCAGACAAGCTACCGCCCTAACTAAGTTCAGAAAGGACCTCAAGACCTGGCTCTTTGACTGAACTGCAACCCTCAGTGCCTTGAGACCCTTACGGGTGAATAGCTGCGCTTTACAAGAACCCAATAGATAGATATCATATGGATAACACTGTGCTCATGCACATGGAGTTCCAGGGAGCTAGCTCTGATTGGCTAAAATGGATGTCTGTCAAAAGAACTGAAATAAGGGGGCAGTTTGCAGAAGCTTAGATACAAGGTAATCACAGAGGTAAAAAGTGTATTTATATAACTGTGTTAGTTATGCAAAACTAGGGAATGGGTAATAAAGGGATTATCTATCTTCTTAAACAATAAACATTCTGTTGTAGACTGTCTCTTTAACCATGATCATAACCCTATCCCTGGCCCCTACCCCTACCTTTAACCCTTATGCCTATCTTAATACTGAGATCACAACCTATAAAATTCTTGTAAGATGATATCATGGCAGTGAAATTTCAGCACACATTTTACATTCTACATTAAAGGGATCTAAAAGTGTCAAAAAAATAAATAATCTTTTTATTATTGCCCTATTGCTTGCATATAACTATATGTTTAACCCCTGCCAAGGGATTAAACACAAAGTTAAAATAAGATCCACAGTAGTAATGCACTACTGGGAACTAGCTGAAAACACTTGGTGAGCCAATGACAAGAAACAAGTGTGTGCAGTCACAAATCCCCAGCTAGCTCCCAGTAGTGAAGGATATGTACAAATTCTCTTTTAATAATGGTTACCAGGAGAAAGTCAATTTGAATATAGAAGTGAAATTAAAAGTGTCCTAAAACCACATGCTTTATCTGAAAGCTTTATTTTGACTTTTCAATCCCTATAAACAGAACTTGCTTTCAGTGACTCTATAAACATGCAGTGTTGTAAAGCACTTCAAGACTTAATATATATTTTAAAAAATGACAATAGAAATAAATATAAAATATTTAAAAAAATGTACACTTTCTATGAGTCATGGATGTTTAAAGTGTAAATGTGGCTGGTGTGTTTCCAATTACTTGTTCTTGCAGCTGTAGAGTATTCAGTGTATGGGACATTTCTCCTTTAGGTTAATTGTTGTTTTGTTTAAAGTTATTTGCAGTGAGTCAGTGACGCCTCAATCCATAGTTCTCAAGAATATGCCAATTTAAATGGTATGAGCCTCGAGGAATAGAAGACTTACTTATCATATATTTCTCTAGATACACAAAGCCCTCTTTCTTCATAAATATATGCAAAACCCAATATTTGATACTAAAATTACTAGTGCATGTATTTTTAATACATTTCATGTTATGTGGCCAGTATTACAAGTCAATCAATCACGTCAATCATTAGGAAAACATTAGTGGGGTAATGTAGTCAGGCAAGTACCTTATAAAAGTTAATTGTATTCCAAGCTCTTGGAACAATCTCCCACAGGGAGGATGATTTCTTCTGCTGTCTCTTGTTCTCCAGTAAGAATACTGCAGTATTCATATTTTCAATAAAGTTGGAGGTTTCAATCAACAGGCAACAGATATTTTAGAAGACAAAATAAAGGTAAATGAGGTATCTATATACAATTAATTATACTCCAGCAAGTAAAATGGGTTATTGGGACCTAATTAAAGAAAGGGTAGAATACAGTGTCCCTTTAATTTTGACTTCCACATCTCTTTCTTAATAATAATAAAAAATACAATTCCAAAGGCTAGCAACATTTTTTATTTTTAATATACATAGGCAAATTAAATTGTAAATTATTTTCAATTTACCATAGATGTCAGAATAAATAATAGAAATAATAGTCAATATAATATAGAAATAAAGATTCTGTATTCTATTTGTAATATCCAAAGCCATATAGCTTTCTACTGTATTTGGTCAACAAAATATATATACTAACAAGTTCTCTTCCATATTGTTCTATCAGCTACATATTCAAAGAATTAATAACCCTCAGATGACCCTCTAGTAAAACATGATCCCTTAAGCTTTAGGAGTTTTTTCCTTTTATTTAGCAGAAATGCACATGCACGAACACGTCGCAAATGAGCTTATAATGAAGTTAGTGCTTTGAAACTCATGTGACTAAACTGTTACAAATTTGTGCTTACAGAACCTCTGATATTATAGAACGAAATATAATCTTATTGCACTCAAAAATTCCTTCTCCAACTGTATTTTGTTTCAGAGTATTTGCAGTTCCTCAAATTAAAAGCACAAATGTAACTTACTTAGCAATAGCATTCCTCTTAAAAATAAATATATATTTTGACTGATATATTCATATAAAATTAACACTTGTTTAATTTCTAAATATATAAATGTGACTTTTTATAAATAGTGTGAGGGACACATGCATATTTTGAATTTATGGGGATAAATTTGGCATTGAGGGTATAAATATATAAAACTATTTATTTATGCCCCATTTTCACTGAATAGTATATACCTTATATATGTATTGCATGGACACATAGACTAGCAGAGGTTCTGCAGTCACCTAACCTCTGTGACACAAGATCACATTAATTCCTGTCTGGAAAATTTGGACATTTTCCATCTACAGGCAAACCTTGCATGCCGTAGAAATTGTTGGATATAACAACACATTAATATCTTTTAGATGATATGTTAAATCAAAGTTTTCCAGAGATTAACAATTACATGGTACATTTAAAATGAGAAGGGGTCATAAATTTGGAGTCTTGAGTAAATTTGATTTTAGCCCTCTCCTACAAAGATCATGGTCTCTCTGGAAATAGGAATTTGTACTCAAAGGCAGACAATATAGAAAAAGCTGCTAAAAGATTAACAGATATCTAACGCTATATAGCATGCTGAAATGAACCATTTTTGGTATGCAACAGCTTCATGGTTGAATTACAGAAGAACAGAATTTATTTGCTCAATTTAATATATACATTTGAATTACTTTAAAATGTATTTTAACATACAAGCAGTCTATAATGTTATTGTCTTGTTATAGTGTATTATCTTCTGGCTGTCTAATTAAAATAGATGAATTAAACATATTATTTTATGTTCTGTAAATATGTGTTTATTTTTGTTATTCAAGGAAAAGGACCAAACTAAGAAAATAGTTTATGTTTATCATTACAGTAAAATAATTTTAATATTCAAAGTTGTTATATACAGTTATATATGAAAACCTTATTTAAAAAGTGACACAAATTTGGAATACATAACATAAAACATATCATTTTATTTTTATCTGAGAAAATTAACATAATTTTTTTTAATGTATTCAGAAGACTCTATAAGTAGCTAATATAAAGTGTATGATATAGATTTGTTCAATATGTAGTTAGTTTAATGGTAATAAATATTCAAAACCTTTTAAAAACATAATCGTAAGTAGAAAAATACAATTTAAATATACATTACATTACAGCATTACAAAATAAAAGCATCAATAATTATTTAAAATAAAACAAAAACTCTGCTTGGTTCTGTGTTTAACATTCCTTTATTAAAACCATTGATACTGTTATTTATTTTATGGAAAAAATAGCATGTGCAGTACAGTACTGTAAACAAGACATACATAGTTTGCAGTCAGTGGGATACATGTAATATGCAAATTAAAAATGTGTGAGCATAATATTGTCTACAAATAAAATGTTTATTTATACTTAATTGCTTTCAAAAGTTAAACTTTGTATGTGCACTGTTCACCAGGGAAAAGTCAATAAAATAGGCTTGTAGTAAACATTGCAAAGAAAATAAATGTTCTTGCATGTAATTAAATACAAAATCTAATAAAAAATGCATTTGCGCATATATTTTTTTAAAAAAAAAAACAGAAATAATTTGAACATTACTTTTGTTTATTGGAGTTAAAGGGAACTTTTAAAACAAATATTTGGTATTCATATATATGGCAGTTTTATTCATTTTTTTTTAATTGTATTTGATACCGAAAATCTATTCTTTTTGCTTACATTTTATTATGTATCCAGCTATATAACAAAATATAGTGAAAAAACAGGACAATAACATCCTGAAACAAATGTGTTAAAATAACATAATCCCTATTATTTTAGCCTTTATAGAATCAGTATTAACAACAGCATACATAATTGTTATTGCAAATAATTAACACTAAAAACAGGGTTGTTGAAGAGAAATTTAAATAATACTCTCGTAATTTAAT
The DNA here is from genome assembly GCF_027579735.1 of Bombina bombina. Classification (NCBI taxonomy): domain Eukaryota; kingdom Metazoa; phylum Chordata; class Amphibia; order Anura; family Bombinatoridae; genus Bombina; species Bombina bombina. The sequence goes on from NC_069500.1 coordinate 132,812,655, forward strand.
TTTTAGACATGTGCACAGACAAACTTTTTAGATAAATTATTATTCATGAAAATAATTTTGTTTCATTTAATCCAAGATCAGTTGAGCCAAAGTTTGATAGCATTGTTTGTTTGCTAACAAAAATGTGCTAGCCTCTTATTTTCTATGGGGAACTTTTTCAGGATAACAGGGGAGTAGCTGAACAGCAGTTAAAGTTGTAAAGCTCTTGCGCTACAAGTCAGCAGCAGCACAAAAAAAAGATTGTTTACTTCTAAAATTTATTTTTTATAGGGTCATAATAATTGGTACAAAAGTGAAATTAACATACTTGTTGGATGACTTCTACAACTGACAATAACATTGGTAAATACAGTTATTGAAAACAGTAAATTTTAACTTCTGAGACATTTCCTGCCTGAATATTGTAAATCTGGTCTTTGTTACTATTTTCATCTTGCAGAAAAGCATCTTCATAATTTGTTACATAATTTATTCATTAGAGAGGATATTTTGTTTTTAATTTTGAAAGAAATGCAAAGAATTTGTCCAAATCTGAATTCAAATAGTAATCTGTAAACCCTTTGGAAGGTTAAAGATAAATTGCAATTGCATCCGGTTTCTTTATTGTTTAGTGTTATGAAATGATAATACAATTATTGCTCGTTACTGGCAAATAACTAGCTTGAGAGAAGTCATCTGGGAGAGTGAGAGGCAGAAACCATAGAGGATTTTAAGTCAGATGAAAGAAGGGTCAATAAGAGGTGTTATAAAAACAGCATGAGATATGAAGATGGCTCCTTCTTATAGAAGACATTATATGTAATGTTTAGAATTTCACATTTTATCGGAAAATCTATTAATAGGGGACTGACCAACCAAAGCAGTGAATAATAAAAAGATGACAGAGGTGGGTACATCTGACAATAGATTGCAGGGGAATTTATCTATTTAGGGCCTGTTTACAAGTGGAGCGCTAAATTTGCGCTTCACTCAGTAATACCAGCACACGCTAATGTAAACTGGTATTACAAGTTGACAGCAATAGCACTTCCATAGGCTTCAATGGGAGCCTCATTCTGATGCCGTCATGAAAGGCACAGAACCAAAGCGCAGTAAAGGGGGTAATTTGCGCAGCGATGTCAGCTAATTGTAAATATATGTATATTCTTATTTACATATATATTTATGTATTATTATGTGTATATACACATATTAACACATTAATATATATGTATATAAGCATCTCACCTTTTGATGTGCTGTGAAGAACGGCAGATTGGTAGACGAGTACTGAACGCGCGGACACCATTAAAGTAAGTTTTTCCCTTATCATGGGATTAAACTATTGCAGCCTTTTCCCGCTACCACATTACACAGCAGACAACTCCCACACAGTACCGAGAGGCCTAAGGATCAGGAAATTTCCCTCATATGATTTGGAGAATGAAGAGCTAGTCCAGGAGTGGAAAGATGCTCTAACAACATGCTCCATAACGCTTATGGATATCTTAGTGAGAAGCAAAAATGCCAAAAGGGAATCTTTAAAGGGCCAGATTAATGAATTAAAGGCAGAATTGAGAAACCTTAAAGATGATGGGGAATACTCAACTTTGAAGTCCAACATGAGAAGAAAGATCAGGAAATCTGACGATGAATTGGCATCATTAAAGGGCCGTAAATACAATAGGGATACTGAAGCTTATGTGAAAAACAAGGTATATGACTGGTCCCGTTTTGGAAAACGACAGAGAAGAATCTCAAATAATATCCAGAAAAAACAAGGAGGCAAAGCCACCATTGATGAAAGATCTGATCAAGAGGGAACAGTGGTACATCAAAAGAGCAAAGGCCATCATCAAAAGAATAAAAATAAAAAAGCAACAAAGCTAGTACATCAAAATCAGAACCCAAATCAATTCTGAAAAATGAGTCAGATAAAAGAGTGATTTTTTCATCAACCAGACCTGAGAACTCTGACCAGGATTCACAGCCTTCGGATGATAGCTCCTCTTCTTCTTCTCTCTCTCCCTATCCCTCTTTCTCGTTGCAGGGTACCACCAATGAGAGTTCAGATGGAAGTGAACTAGCAGTACGCCCTAAGATGAAGACCAAGGATGTCCCTTTAGGCGGAGGAAAAGGACGCGAAGGGCGGGAAGAAGAAGAAGGTCTTCAAAACGGAAAGCAAAGAAAAATTAACTTTGACAGTCATGAACTTGTCTGACTTCACCCTTACTATGGACCATGTTCAAGTTTTATCTAAGGGTTTGGGGTTTGCCCCAACTCATGCTTTTTCAGTATTTAACACACTATTGGACATTAACAAATTAGTGAGGAAGTTAACACTAAAAAGGTTTTTTTCAAATGTTGATGATCCTAATGGGGTGTGTATGAGCAGCAATGAAATATGTGGTGAGACCCTTTTTGGCCCTGGTGAAATCTGTGCTGATCCTGTGGTTAATGTCAATTTTAATTTTGCTGACTTTTGTACCTTAGAACAACTAAAGAATTTAAATGAGAGTGGGTATAAGCCATCTGATGCAGATATACCCAAGCCTAGGAAAAGGGGATCAGAGTTTTATCCCACACATTTTAGGGGCACTCACTTAAACATGTTCCAGAAGAAGGTAGAGCAGGAAATTATGGATTTAGGGGTACTATCAAGAACAGGTAACACACATAGTAACCTTACACGTAAGCAAAGAATAGCGGTTGAACAGCTGAAGGAGAATCAAGATATCGTTATCAGATCATCTGATAAAGGTGGTAACGTGGTGGTACTAAATAAATCCTATTATATTGCAGAGGCGAGGAAACAATTTAATGATGGAATAACATATAGAAAATTGTCTGCTAGTCCTGAACAGGATTTTAAAAAGAGTAGTTACAAATGTAGTCTGTATCAAAGAAGATAGAGACTAAAAGAATGCACTTTAGTAGCACTTCTGTTCCATGGAAATGACATTAAGATTCATAGACGTTAAACAACTACTGTAGTCAAGGGGTGGAAAGAAAATTAAAACATAACTTTTATTAACTTGACATTCAATAAAAAATGTATACTGTGTAAATGTGTGCACTTTAAAAACACATAGCAACTTTACTAATAGTAAGAGTGGCTCTGAATATTGGTTAAATGGATTCCCTTGGACTAGATATATTCTTTCGATGTATATATATATATATATATATATATATATATATATATTAGATTAATAATATACACCTATCTAGAGGCAAGTTAGCTGGTATCCTTCAATATTGTATACCACTGTAGGGTTCAGGATTCCCACATGCCATTAATAGTTTGTCAAATAGAGCAACCGTGTGGGGGAGATAAATATATGATTTGTATGTGTGCGATACACCAGTAATTAGTGTCCTGATATGTGTTTGTTATTTACACTGTCAGGATAGGTTGGTCTCTATGTGCAAATAATTCATACATTCAGTTGAATTGCTGGATCCCTTATAGTTGTAAATTGTGCATACAGATTGCATTCACTGTTAGTATTTCTGTTGATAACAGTTATATTATTTGTATGTACATTTGTTGTTAATATAAGTATTTTTCACTGTTCCATTTTATTATTCAATGGAATAACAGGATAGCTTAAAATGCTTTGGTCTGAGTTTTGATATATACTGGGTACTTAAACAAATATTACAACAAGATTTTTTGGTCGTTTTTGATTACTGTATGGCATGTGTAGGTGCTTGATATACTTTTAACACAACTTGTTTTATCAATTTCAAGTTTGTGTTTGGATCATTGGTGGTGTTGGTATTTACCACTGTTGAACTTAAGTAATTTGAGCTTTATAAAAAATATATATAATCGTGCTTTATCTATCTCTGCTACATTGGTCACTTCACAGATTGGTTAAATGCTGTTGTTACATTTAACCAATCTGTTAAGTGACCAATGTAGCAGAGATAGATAAAGCACGATTATATATATTTTTTATAAAGCTCAAATTACTTAAGTTCAACAGTGGTAAATACCAACACCACCAATGATCCAAACACAAACTTGAAATTGATAAAACAAGTTGTGTTAAAAGTACATCAAGCACCTACACATGCCATACAGTAATCAAAAAACGACCAAAAAATCTTGTTGTAATATTTGTTTAAGTACCCAGTATATATCAAAACTCCGACCAAAGCATTTTAAGCTATCCTGTTATTCCATTGAATAATAAAATGGAACAGTGAAAAATACTTATATTAACCACAAATGTACATACAAATAATATAACTGTTATCAACAGAAATACTAACAGTGAATGCAATCTGTATGCACAATTTACAACTATAAGAAATCCAGCAATTCAACTGAATGTATGAATTATTTGCACATAGAGACTAACCTATCCTGACAGTGTAAATAACAAACACATATCAGGACACTAATTACTGGTGTATCGCACAGATACAAATCATATATTTATCTCCCCCACACGGTTGCTCTATTTGACAAACTATTAATGGCATGTGGGAATCCTGAACCCTACAGTGGTATACAATATTGAAGGATACCAGCTAACTTGCCTCTAGATAGGTGTATATTATTAATCTAATATATATATATATATATATATATATATATATATATATACATCGAAAGAATATTTCTAGTCCAAGGGAATCCATTTAACCAATATTCAGAGCCACTCTTACTATTAGTAAAGTTGCTATGTGTTTTTAAAGTGCACACATTTACACAGTATACATTTTTATTGAATGTCAAGTTAATAAAAGTTATGTTTTAATTTTCTTTCCACCCCTTGACTACAGTAGTTGTTTAAGGTCTATGAATCTTGATGTCATTTCCATGGAACAGAAGTGCTACTAAAGTGCATTCTTTTAGTCTCTATCTTCTTTGATACAGACTACATTTGTAACTAGTGTTGTTTTATGCACAAGCACTCAAGCTCACTGGGTATATATGCATATACCTACCAATAAACCCAGAAATTCTATAAATACACACAGGTATACATAGCTTAGGTATACAAAATGTACACTATTGGCAATTAACCTGAATATGGTGTGTATATACTGAACCACATAATAGAGCGTTCCTATTCCATCAGTGTAGTGCTCTTGCTAATTTGTATTAAAAGGATTTTAAAAAGAAGTTGATCAAGTTATTGGATGAGGCAGTGGCCTTGGGTTTCATGACAGTGGAGGTTGCGGCATCACTTATTCCACAGTATCCCAAGACGCCCATCTTTCACCACCTGCCTAAGGTCCACAAGGACCCCCTGAATCCACCTGGGCGTTCCATCATTTCTGAGATTGACTCATTATTTGAACCGCTTTCTGAATGGGTGGATTCAATATTACAACCCATTGTTCAAGGGTTAAGCAGTTATCTGAGAGATTTAGGTCATCTTTTAAAGATCCTCAGAAATGTACAATGGGAGGAGGACCTTAGGTGGGTGGTGATTGATCTTGTGTCTCTGTACTCTAGTATACCCCACAAACTGGGTATACAGGCTGTGTCTTTTTTCATGGATACAAATACTAATTACTCATGTGAGTTTAAATTATTTCTCTATGAGGTTGTTGAGTTCCTGCTATCCCACAATTTCTTCATGTTTGATGGAGAATATTATCTACAAGTTTGTGTAACAGCAATGGGGGCCAAATTTGCCCCCTCCTTTGCGAACTTGTTTGTGGGATGGTGGGAACTCAACGCCCTATGCCCTATGCCCTATGATGCCGTACGAAATCCATTTGCAGATAGCAAAATCTTGTTTATGAGATTCATAGACGATTTGATTTTTGTTGTTAAAGATGATTTTGCATTTGAAGACTTCCTGAGTTATGTTAACAATAATGATCTTGGTTTAAGATTTACAGGAGAAGTACATAAGGATAGAGTTAACTTCCTGGACCTCACACTTGTGGGATCAGTAGAAGAACATAGAGTGGTCAATGATACTTATAGGAAGTCTTCATCAGGTAATACCATTTTACATGCTAAGTCTTGCCATCCACAACACTTGATAAAATCTATACCTAAAAGTCAATTCCTACGACTAAGACGCAATACCAATTCAGATGATCTTTTTGATACCCAAGCAGTGAATTTAATTGAGAGGTTGGCATCCAGGGGTTTTGATGTTGAGAAGCTTAAGCAAACAGCAAAGGAAGTTAATGACACGTATTTAAACACATTGGCTTGTCCTAGATATACCATCAAATGAAATAAATTCAATGATGATACAGTAGTTTTTTCAACAGAGTTCTCACTGCAGTACCAGCAATTATGTAATATCATCAGAAGAAATTTGCCCATTCTAAAAGGGAATGATCTTTTGCTTAAAGTTGTAGACAACATTAAATTTGTCCCAAAAAAAGGCCCCACTTTAGCCACAATTCTTTCACCCAGTTTGATTACCAGTAAAGATAATATGGGAGCCAGTAATTGGCTGTCCAGAAAAGGCACTTTTAGATGTCTCTCCAGAAACCGTGTTACCTTCAAAGTAATACAATCAGAAAATTTGTTTCAAAGCAGTGTTACTGGTGAGATATTTAAAATTGAACATTATACAAATTGTGGCACGAGTTTTGTGGTCTACCTCCTAGAGTGTGAACTCTGTCATCAACAGTATGTGGGACAGACTTCACGTACCCTATGTTCGAGAATAGGGGAACATAAGAGGGACATTAAAAATTAAGGACTCAAGTGTAGCTCAGCATTTTAATGGAGTTCATTTGAGCAACGAGCCCAGAATTCTAGTGAAGGTTATACATATAGCCAGAAGACCAATATGGGGTGGCAATAGGTTTAATATTCTTACCAGAAAAGAGCTATACTGGATTTGGAAACTGGATACTAGACAACCAAAGGGCTTGAACAAGGAGTGGGATATTAGTTACTTTATAGGGTACTATATATGAAATGAGTAGAAGGTTTTGATGTGTTATATTTTAACATGCATATGTATGTGAATATGTGGATAAACTCATGTTTATATTTATATGGATGTTTATTCTTTATGTTTTGGAAAATTTTGTACCATTCTTGTACAGTCCATATCCAGCAGGTCTAACACATGCTGAGTGATCCATTATTATTTCATTATTTCTTTATTTTTATATTTTCTTGTTCTTTTGACTGTACCTTCAATTGCTTTTGTTGTTGTTCTCCTACTCTTTGCCCAATATTGCAAACCATGTCCATTTATCATTTGAATATTTGCATTTATGTTTTATGAGGGTTGATTTTGACATTGAGTGCAATGGTTAAATGTGATATTAATGCTCCATACATATTTCTGAAAGAAGTTTGTAGGGATAAACCTTTCATAAATTTAAATATTTATACAAATATGATTTAGCATAATTTATAAGATATGCATAATATGAAACTATTACAGGTCTCTACAATATCTGATATCCTATTTTATGAGTGCTATAATGAGTACTAATTTATTAGTCTAGGGTGTTTGTTATTTTTTTTCAACCCCTGGCATTTCTTTTAAAATATCACTTTTTTCTTTTTGCATACTAATAGTATATCTGTACTCATGCCGCACAGTGTGGACTTGTGTTTAGCTTGTATGGTTGACATGGCAACCATGCATGTTAATATCTGATTGGCTGATCAGGGTTTAAATGGTCCACACATGTGAGAGATATTATACCTATGATTAAGTGCCGCAGGGCACGAAACATGTAAGGTCTCCTCCTCCTCCTCCACCATATGTTTGCAACAAGAGTGTTGTTATTTTAATACTTTTTTTGAATAAAGGAAGATTTTTTAAACTTTTACCCTGGAGTGCCGCCTGTCCTTCTCTACATTGTGTCCTGGTGTGCTCAAACCTTTTTTAGTGCTGGCACCGTTCCAACACGGACCTACTACCCAGTTTCTGGATTCTGAAGAGATTGTTTGTTCTGCCGTGTGACGTGGACTGAGCGATGCCGCACCCCCTCTCATAACTCCCACACATACCCCTTACTTCAGCCATATTGATGGTCACAAACTTTGGACTAAATTGGTTTTGAGTACCTCTGACTACATCACTTGTGGACATGAGCACAGGCATTTGGGGGCTTCTCTTTTATTAGATCACATGTCTATAAGCATATATATATATATATATATATATATATATTTATATATATATATATATATATATATATATATATATATTTACAGGGAACACACAGTTCCCATAGACATTTTTTTCTAACATCCCACTCCTGCCAACTTTAACCCAAAATACTGCCTAGTGCAGTTATTTTATTTAAAAAATAAAAATGCTATAATTTTTATTTTTAATTAAATACTGTACACACCATTTTATTTGGGGGACATTTGGAGCACATTTATAAAATTAACCAGAGATCTGATTTCTGGTTAATTTTATTAGCGCTGATTGCTACCGGGAGCTTGTGGTAGCAATAACCAGACACTTATAATTGATGGTTATTTATCACGCACCCACAAATGGGCAAATTGCGGGCACGGGATAAATTAGTTCTCTACTTGTTATCTAGCCCTTAGTGTCTGTTAATTAGCAGGGATTTAAAGAAATCACATCGAAACATAAGTGAGAGCATTTATTGGGTCTTGCATGTCTACTTTGAAAAATATTCCAGAGGTGGAAATAATAAGATTTTGTGGGTGAATGAATGTAAGGCTTAAAGGAAAGAAAATCAATCATTAAAGGGACACTGAACCCAAATTTTTTCTTTCATGATTCAGATAGAGCATGCAATTTTAAGCAACTTTCTAATTTACTTCTATTATCAATTTTAATTCGTTCTCTTGCTATCTTTATTTGAAAAAGAAGGCATCTCAGCTAAAGAGCCAGCAAATGTTTGCTTCAGTACCATGGACAGCACTTGTTTATTGGTGCTGACCAATCAGCAAGGACAACCCAGGTTGTTCACCAAGAATGGGCCGGCATCTAAACTTACATTCTTGCTTTTCAAATAAACATACCAAGAGAATGAAGAAAATTTGATAATAGGAGTAAATTAGAAAATTGCTTAAAAATGCATGCTCTATGTGAATCACAAAATAATTTTTTTGAGTACAGTGTCCCTTTAAGTAAAGAAATACCATTGTCTTATAGAATTATTATTAAGGAGGAGATTTTAAATTGTTATATATTAAAATTCCCTTGTTGTACTAAACATTTTGATTTTTATAATGATAAGAATCAGATATATAATATATTGTTTACAATAACTAGGATGTGAAATTATCTATATTGATGTGGTCTGAGTAAACATGACAAAATTGTGGTATATCAATGTGGCTATACAGTTTGAATTCAACTGATAATAATGACAAAGAATTCAAATATGTTCAAGGTGTTGATAACATTGCCTTGAAAATTATTCAATAACATTTAATGGGTGAATTGTGATCTCTCTTTTTCTGTATAAAATTTTAAGTATCATAGGTTTTAGCTGAAAAACAGTTGACAATGGGGTACATGGTCTGAATGTGCTAGCTCTTAAATAAAAAAAAGACTGATTAGGTCAAGAAAGCAAGTTGAATATGCTGGGTTAAAGTTTAGATCCACAGTGACAAAGGAAGAATACAGGGTGTTTGTAACATGTTTGTCTAGTTCATAATCTCAAAAGCAGAAGGAGGTTCTAAAAGGATATGTAGTGAAAACTGATCTTTAGTTTCAGAACTGATTGGATAATTTGCCAATTTACTGATTGTAGTTTCAGATAAATGCTGTGGATGGAAGTCAGGCTGTAGAGAGTCAAGTAATGAATTGGAGGATAGTAAGAAAGTAAAAATGTTGGAAGCCTGTAGATGTAATGAAATGCAGGATAATAAGTGAGTAATATAGTTGGATGTCTGTAGAGAGTCAAGTAATAGAATTGGATGATAGTAAAAGGACAGATTACGAGTGGCACGCTAACTGTTTTGCATATAAGGTTTATCACGACTATTTGCACGCGTCAGAACGAGTGCTTGTTTTACAAGTTGAACTTAAATGTGAACACATGAGCGCAATCCCAATTTACGCTAGAGTTATTGACGCAACCTCAGAGCTTGGGTTAACTGTTACACAAAATAAAAAAGTGTCACAAAACACATCATAATATGTTACAAAGAGCAGTTACACTCATAATCATACTATCTGATAAAAAAAAATATTTAAAAAAAAATATTGCACAAAAAAGTTATAAGGGCTCAAAGATATGAGACAGGAAAAGGGCTTTAATATATTTTCATGTTGGGTTAGCGCACTTGAGAAAATGCAATTACGATTCTTCCACTTTTTACGCTCCATTGAAGCCTATGGGGGAATATGCTAATGCAGTTGTGATATTCTAACTTTGGCTTTTTGCGAGTGTTGGATTAGCGTGCAAGCAAAAACTTTTTGCTTTTAACTTGTAATATGCGCACTAACTGATGCGTGAAAAAGCATACTACTAGTGCAGTTAACACAAGAGTTGGAGCAATAAATAGTGCTACAATCATAATCTAGAACTAAGAAAGTTGGAAGCATGTAATCAAGTGTTTAAGTGCAGGATAGTAGGTTAGTTTGGATTGTTGCAAGCCAGACTGTACAGAACCTAGCAACTTATTGTAGGGTAATAGGTAAGTAAAATAATTGAAATATAATATGGTCAGCTGCCAGTCTGCAAAACATGTAGATGACTGCATACAGGTATCTCATCTTGTATATATGGTTTAATTTGTAAGTGACAGTTAGGGTGGAAGGGTCCTGAAGAGCAAATTGTATAATATTGTGAAAGAGATCAAAGCTTTTTTTGTAAAAGAGTGAAAAAATGTAAAAACTAAGGAATAGTTGTTTGCTGGCAAAAGTATACCTTTAATTCCGATTGGTCAATATTATTATTTAATTGATTATTGATTATAAATGAGTGAAACCCCTACACTATGGAAAATAAATATAAGAAATCCCTTGATCATGGAAAGAAAGGAATGATCATCAGCTGGACTTCATAGATAATCATTTTAGTTGATTATTAAAGGGACACTCAAGTCAAAATAAACTTTAATTATTCAGATAGAATATGCAATTTTCAACAACTTTCCAATTTACTTCCATTAACAAAATGTGCACAGTCTTTTTATATTTACACTTTTTGAGTCACCAGCTCCTAGTGAGCATGTGCAAGAATTCCCAGAATATACGTTTATGCATTTGTGATTGGCTGATAGCTGTCACATGATATAGGGGAGTGGAAATAGACATTAGTCAGAAAGAAATAGTCAGAAAGAAATCTACCACAATTTGAAGTTCAGATTATAAGTGCTATTGCATTGTCTTTTAACCCCTTAATGACCGGACCATTTTTCAATTTTCTTACCCTCAATGACAATGGCTATTTTTACATTTCTGCAGTGTTTGCGTTTAGCTGTAATTTTCCTCTTACTCGTTTACTGTACCCACACATATTATATACCGTTTTTCTCGTCATTAAATGGACTTTCTAAAGATACCATTATTTTCATCATATCTTATAATTTACTAAAAAAAAATGATAAAATATGAGGAAAAAATGGAAAAAAACACACTTTTTCTAACTTTGACCCCCAAAATCTGTTACACATCTACAATCACCAAAAAACACCCATGCTAAATAGTTTATAAATTTTGTCCTGAGTTTAGAAATACCCAATGTTTACATGTTCTTTGCTTTTTTTGCAATTTATGGGGCAATAAATACAAGTAGCACTTTGCTATTTCCAAACCACTTTTTTTCAAAATGGGCGCTAGTTACTTTGGAACCCTGATATCTGTCAGGAATACCTGAATATCCCTTGACATGTATATATTTTGTTTTAGAAGACATCCCAAAGTATTGATCTAGGCCCATTTTGGTATATTTCATGCCACCATTTCACCGCCAAATGCGATAAAAAAAAAAAAAGTTCACTTTTTCACAAATTTTGTCAAAAACTTTAGGTTTCCCACTGAAATTATTTACAAACAGCTTCTGCAATTATGGCACAAATGGTTGTAAATGCTTCTCTGGGATCCCCTTTTTCAGAAATAACAGACTCATATGGCTTTGTGGTTGCTTTTTGGTAATTAGAAGGCCGCTAAATGCCGCTGCGCACCACACATGTTTTATGCCCAGGAGTGAAGGGGTTAATTAGGGAGCTTGTAGGGAGCTTGTAGGGTTAATTTTAGCTTTAGTGTAGTGTAGTAGACAACCCCAAGTATTGATCTAGGCCCATTTTGGTATATTTTATGCCACCATTTCACCACCAAATGCGAGCAAATAAAAAAAAAAACTTTACATTTTTCACAATTTTAGGTTTCTCACTGAAATTATTTACAAACAGCTTGTGCTATTATGGCAGAAATTGTTTTAAAAGCTTCTCTGGGATCCCCTTTGTTCAGAAATAGCAGACTTATATGGCTTTGGCGTTGCTTTTTGGTAATTAGAAGGCCGCTAAATGCTGCTGCGCACCACACATGAATTATGCACAGCAGTGAAGGGGTTAAATTAGGTAGCTTGTAGGGAGCTTGCAGGGTTAATTTTAGAGATCAGCCTCCCACCTGACACATCCCACCCCCTGATCCCTCCCAAACAGCTCTCTTCCCTCCCCCACCCCACAATTGTTACCGCCATCTTAAGTACTGGCAGAAAGTCTGCCAGTACTAAATAAAAGAGTTTTTTTTTTTTTAAATAAAAATTATAAAATATTTTAGTTGTGATGGACCCCTGCCTTAGCACCAACCTCCCTGATCCCCCCTCCAGCTCTCTAACCCTCTCCCCTACCTAATTACCGCCATCTTGGGTACTGGCAGCTGTCTGCCAGTACCCAGTTTGGCCCCACAAACCAAACTATTTAAATTTTATTTATAACTTTTATTTGTATATTTAATTATTTCTGTAGTGTAGCAGCCCCCCCCCCCCACAATCCCCCCACCCCCTCCCCCTCCCAGATCCTTTTATATGTAAAAAAAAAACAAAAAACTTTTTTTTTAACTTTTTTTTTTTCCCCTTCCTTCATTGGTGTCAGTGTGGCTAATGCGCGCAGTTGCACGCGCGTCCACGTGCACACGCGCACTCGTGCACATGTGCGCGCATCGTGCACGCTCGCGCCCACGCTCCCTCCTCCCACCGGACAAAGGCACCATCGGCACCATCACTACCGGTGCAGAGAGGGCCACAGAGTGGCTCTCTCTGCATCGGAGGCTTGTAAAGGGGTATTGCAGGATGCCTCCATATCGAGGCATCACTGCAATACCCTCAGAGCTGCTGGAAGTGATTGTGATCACTTCCAGCACTCTGTTAGACAACTGACGTACCAGGTACGTCCATTGTCATTAACTGCTTGTTAATGCATGACGTACCTGGTACGTCAGTTGTCATTAAGGGGTTAATCATGCATTTGTTGATTATGCAAATTTATTGTATTTACTGGTCCTTTAAAGGGACAGTCAAGTTCCAAAAAAACGTTCATTTTTTTAATAGGGCATGTAATTTTAAACAACTTTCCAATTTACTTTGATCAACAATTTTGCTTTGTTCTCTTGGTATTCTAGTTGAAAGCAAACCTAGGAAGACACATATGATAATTTATAAGCCCTTGAAGGCCGCCTCTATTTTATTTACTTTTCACAGCAGGGGAGAGCTAGCTCTTGTAGGCCATATAGATAGCATTGTGATCACGCCCGTGGCTAGTGGCAGACACTGTACTAATTGGATAAAATGCAAGTCAATAGATAATAACTAAAAGTCATGTGATTAGGGGCGGTCAGAAGATGCTTAGATACAAGTTAGTCACAGAAGTAAAAAGTGTATTAATATAACAGTGTTGGTTTTGCAAAACTGGGGAATGGGTAATAAAGGGATTATCTATCTTTTTAAACAACAAAAATTCTGGTGTTGACTGTCCCTTTAAGTATTGGTAGGTCAGGTAAGCATTCTTACAATTACTAGAGATGGCGGATATCAGGGTTAGGGCTAACTGCTGTGAGCAGTTGGGACATCATGATTAGGGTTAATGTCAGTGGGGGTATGAAGTAAGAGGTGATTAGTGTTGGTGAGTATTAAACTAAGGTGGTGTTAAAACAATGTGGAGGATCATTTTCTTTTTTTATCCTCCACATTGAGTTCTGTCTTACCAAAAAACAGTTGCATCAAATCTAAAAGTAGTTTCATAACAGCTTCTAATTGTTTCTACAAAAAATATATCAATACATATATACATGCATACATAAATATAAGTGCATTGGAGCACTTTTCAATCAAGTAGCTGAAAACATGTAAAATCATATGTTTGCAAAATTCCAGTGTTATTCACATAGGGGAGTATATTCTAAGTATTTTTTTAAATATATTAAATAGATATACCTATATATATATATATATACAGGGAGTGCAGAATTATTAGGCAAGTTGTATTTTTGAGGATTAATTTTATTATTGAACAACAACCATGTTCTCAATGAACCCAAAAAACTCATTAATATCAAAGCTGAATATTTTTGGAAGTAGTTTTTAGTTTGTTTTTAGTTTTAGCTATTTTAGGGGATATCTGTGTGTGCAGGTGACTATTACTGTGCATAATTATTAGGCAACTTAACAAAAAACAAGTATATACCCATTTCAATTATTTATTTTTACCAGTGAAACCAATATAACATCTCAACATTCACAAATATACATTTCTGACATTCAAAAACAAAACAAAAACAAATCAGTGACCAATATAGCCACCTTTCTTTGCAAGGACACTCAAAAGCCTGCCATCCATGGATTCTGTCAGTGTTTTGATCTGTTCACCATCAACATTGCGTGCAGCAGCAACCACAGGCTCCCAGACACTGTTCAGAGAGGTGTACTGTTTTCCCTCCTTGTAAATCTCACATTTGATGATGGACCACAGGTTCTCAATGGGGTTCAGATCAGGTGAACAAGGAGGCCATGTCATTAGATTTTCTTCTTTTATACCCTTTCTTGCCAGCCACGCTGTGGAGTACTTGGACGCGTGTGATGGAGCATTGTCATGTTTTTCTTGAAGGATGCAGACTTCTTCCTGTACCACTGCTTGAAGAAGGTGTCTTCCAGAAACTGGCAGTAGGACTGGGAGTTGAGCTTGACTCCATCCTCGACCCGAAAAGGCCCCACAAGCTCATCTTTGATGATACCAGCCCAAACCAGTACTCCACCTCCACCTTGCTGGCGTCTGAGTCGGACTGGAGCTCTCTGCCCTTTACCAATCCAGCCACGGGCCCATCCATCTGGTCCATCAAGACTCACTCTCATTTCGTCAGTCCATAAAACCTTAGAAAAATCAGTCTTGAGATATTTCTTGGCCCAGTCTTGACGTTTCAGCTTGTGTGTCTTGTTCAGTGGTGGTCGTCTTTCAGCCTTTCTTACCTTGGCCATGTCTCTGAGTATTGCACACCTTGTGCTTTTGGGCACTCCAGTGATGTTGCAGCTCTGAAATATGGCCAAACTGGTGGCATGTGGCATCTTGGCAGCTGCACGCTTGACTTTTCTCAGTTCATGTGCAGTTATTTTGCGCCTTGGTTTTTCCACACGCTTCTTGCGACCCTGTTGACTATTTTGAATGAAACGCTTGATTGTTCGATGATCACGCTTCAGAAGCTTTGCAATTTTAAGAGTGCTGCATCCCTCTGCAAGATATCTCACTATTTTTGACTTTTCTGAGCCTGTCAAGTCCTTCTTTTGACCCATTTTGCCAAAGGAAAGGAAGTTGCCTAATAATTATGCACACCTGATATAGGGTGTTGATGTCATTAGACCACACCCCTTCTCATTACAGAGATGCACATCACCTAATATGCTTAATTGGTAGTAGGCTTTCGAGCCTATACAGCTTGGAGTAAGACAACATGCATAAAGAGGATGATGTGGTCAAAATACTAATTTGCCTAATAATTCTGCACTCCCTGTATATATGCTATAATAAATAAAGATGTGTGGTAGTGCACAATTAAATTTTCAAATTCCAATACTCACAAACTGTGCTGGCAGTCCCAAAATAATATACAATACAATATGAAAGAAGGATTGAGCGAAAATTATCAGTCAATCAAAGAGGGACACAGGCCGCACTTAGTTAACCAGAGTTTTATTTACTATGTAATTCTGAACAACCGTAGATCAGAACGTCTACCCTCCACCCTATTCCTTAAAAGCGGAATAAACACCAAATAAAATACACAGGTATTTAGAACAGGCTGGCCATCTATTCATTGAAATATATCTCACAAACTTTCATGCACCATATACATAGTATCCTTTATGCACATACTATCAGTACTGCAAATGTAACTTGGGAGACAAGTAAATAAGGCACTTAGTAATCAAAAGTAGTCCGTCAGTTATAACGGGGCCCCAATGTTGCAGCTGTTATTAACAAGTAACTGTTCAGTTTCCAAGCTCTCAGTGTATACACACGCTCTGAATCTGGACACAATTTCTTTACTTTACTTTTGTACAATATAACAGCTTGATTGCAAGATTTATGCTTGTGATTTCTTGTGAGTGATATACATGCAATGTCTTTCTGAAGATTAACGCACAATGTACCCTGGCGGGACAGACCCGGCTGTCAGCTGCAAGACTTTAAAGCCAATATAAAGGACTATTTATTCAGTACCTGTTATAGCAGTTTAGGCAATGCAAGAGTCTTTGTTGCTGCAATAAGGCTTCTTCACTTGCTTACCGCCATGTACCCTTCAGCGTTTCAACGTTCCTCAGTAAGATTCAAATGCCTCTGGCTCTGTTCTCAGCTGCTCACAGCTGTTCACCTGTCATGCTTTGCTCAATCATGACGCGTTTCTCCCCTCCCACATAGGGCTGAGTGCCGGGGCCTCATCAGATGTGTATCTAAGGGGTTGTGTCTCAGGCTTTATATTGCCATTGGTTATCAGTACTTCCCCCTCTCTTTCACAGCACTATTTTACCTACACAGCTTCAAAACAAAACCGTGTCTTTCAATCGGTGTCAAACCGCACACAAAGGAACTGATCATTAATATTTACAATATGTACACAGAGATAGATTTGGCTGATGCATACTAAGAATTGGATTGCAACATATTACGGATTATTACGATTTTATAGTGACGACTTTATGGACACACCTCCACTGCTAGATATATTGCTTTTTACCTACATTTACTTGTTTAAAATATAATTGTGTAGCTATTATGTTCTTTTTAAGTCAAAGAAACATTCAATTAATGAACATTAGGGCCTGCATTATTCTGTAGTAAAAAAAGTATATGGAGCATCCTAAATTTTTACTACCTTCTTCAGCACCCCAACTAGGGGTAAGGTGTATCATGTAAGAGAGAGGATATCATGTACCTCTAAAAACGTAATATACCTGCTTAACTGTTCATGTCCCAGATTCTATGTAGGGAAAACTACTAGAAAGTTCAAAAGTAGAATTTGAGAGCATAGAGACGATATTAAAAATGAAGACATAGATAGCCCAGTAGCAAGACACTTCAAACTCTACCATAATTCAGATCACACAAAGCTGCAAATTATGGGCATTGAACCCAAAAAACTCATTAATATCAAAGCTGAATATTTTTGGAAGTAGTTTTTAGTTTGTTTTTAGTTTTAGCTATTTTAGGGGATATCTGTGTGTGCAGGTGACTATTACTGTGCATAATTATTAGGCAACTTAACAAAAAACAAGTATATACCCATTTCAATTATTTATTTTTACCAGTGAAACCAATATAACATCTCAACATTCACAAATATACATTTCTGACATTCAAAAACAAAACAAAAACAAATCAGTGACCAATATAGCCACCTTTCTTTGCAAGGACACTCAAAAGCCTGCCATCCATGGATTCTGTCAGTGTTTTGATCTGTTCACCATCAACATTGCGTGCAGCAGCAACCACAGGCTCCCAGACACTGTTCAGAGAGGTGTACTGTTTTCCCTCCTTGTAAATCTCACATTTGATGATGGACCACAGGTTCTCAATGGGGTTCAGATCAGGTGAACAAGGAGGCCATGTCATTAGATTTTCTTCTTTTATACCCTTTCTTGCCAGCCACGCTGTGGAGTACTTGGACGCGTGTGATGGAGCATTGTCATGTTTTTCTTGAAGGATGCAGACTTCTTCCTGTACCACTGCTTGAAGAAGGTGTCTTCCAGAAACTGGCAGTAGGACTGGGAGTTGAGCTTGACTCCATCCTCGACCCGAAAAGGCCCCACAAGCTCATCTTTGATGATACCAGCCCAAACCAGTACTCCACCTCCACCTTGCTGGCGTCTGAGTCGGACTGGAGCTCTCTGCCCTTTACCAATCCAGCCACGGGCCCATCCATCTGGTCCATCAAGACTCACTCTCATTTCGTCAGTCCATAAAACCTTAGAAAAATCAGTCTTGAGATATTTCTTGGCCCAGTCTTGACGTTTCAGCTTGTGTGTCTTGTTCAGTGGTGGTCGTCTTTCAGCCTTTCTTACCTTGGCCATGTCTCTGAGTATTGCACACCTTGTGCTTTTGGGCACTCCAGTGATGTTGCAGCTCTGAAATATGGCCAAACTGGTGGCATGTGGCATCTTGGCAGCTGCACGCTTGACTTTTCTCAGTTCATGTGCAGTTATTTTGCGCCTTGGTTTTTCCACACGCTTCTTGCGACCCTGTTGACTATTTTGAATGAAACGCTTGATTGTTCGATGATCACGCTTCAGAAGCTTTGCAATTTTAAGAGTGCTGCATCCCTCTGCAAGATATCTCACTATTTTTGACTTTTCTGAGCCTGTCAAGTCCTTCTTTTGACCCATTTTGCCAAAGGAAAGGAAGTTGCCTAATAATTATGCACACCTGATATAGGGTGTTGATGTCATTAGACCACACCCCTTCTCATTACAGAGATGCACATCACCTAATATGCTTAATTGGTAGTAGGCTTTCGAGCCTATACAGCTTGGAGTAAGACAACATGCATAAAGAGGATGATGTGGTCAAAATACTAATTTGCCTAATAATTCTGCACTCCCTGTATATATGCTATAATAAATAAAGATGTGTGGTAGTGCACAATTAAATTTTCAAATTCCAATACTCACAAACTGTGCTGGCAGTCCCAAAATAATATACAATACAATATGAAAGAAGGATTGAGCGAAAATTATCAGTCAATCAAAGAGGGACACAGGCCGCACTTAGTTAACCAGAGTTTTATTTACTATGTAATTCTGAACAACCGTAGATCAGAACGTCTACCCTCCACCCTATTCCTTAAAAGCAGAATAAACACCAAATAAAATACACAGGTATTTAGAACAGGCTGGCCATCTATTCATTGAAATATATCTCACAAACTTTCATGCACCATATACATAGTATCCTTTATGCACATACTATCAGTACTGCAAATGTAACTTGGGAGACAAGTAAATAAGGCACTTAGTAATCAAAAGTAGTCCGTCAGTTATAACGGGGCCCCAATGTTGCAGCTGTTATTAACAAGTAACTGTTCAGTTTCCAAGCTCTCAGTGTATACACACGCTCTGAATCTGGACACAATTTCTTTACTTTACTTTTGTACAATATAACAGCTTGATTGCAAGATTTATGCTTGTGATTTCTTGTGAGTGATATACATGCAATGTCTTTCTGAAGATTAACGCACAATGTACCCTGGCGGGACAGACCCGGCTGTCAGCTGCAAGACTTTAAAGCCAATATAAAGGACTATTTATTCAGTACCTGTTATAGCAGTTTAGGCAATGCAAGAGTCTTTGTTGCTGCAATAAGGCTTCTTCACTTGCTTACCGCCATGTACCCTTCAGCGTTTCAACGTTCCTCAGTAAGATTCAAATGCCGCTGGCTCTGTTCTCAGCTGCTCACAGCTGTTCACCTGTCATGCTTTGCTCAATCATGACGCGTTTCTCCCCTCCCACATAGGGCTGAGTGCCGGGGCCTCATCAGATGTGTATCTAAGGGGTTGTGTTTCAGGCTTTATATTGCCATTGGTTATCAGTACTTCCCCCTCTCTTTCACAGCACTATTTTACCTACACAGCTTCAAAACAAAACCGTGTCTTTCAATCGGTGTCAAACCGCACACAAAGGAACTGATCATTAATATTTACAATATGTACACAGAGATAGATTTGGCTGATGCATACTAAGAATTGGATTGCAACATATTACGGATTATTACGATTTTATAGTGACGACTTTATGGACACACCTCCACTGCTAGATATATTGCTTTTTACCTACATTTACTTGTTTAAAATATAATTGTGTAGCTATTATGTTCTTTTTAAGTCAAAGAAACATTCAATTAATGAACATTAGGGCCTGCATTATTCTGTAGTAAAAAAAGTATATGGAGCATCCTAAATTTTTACTACCTTCTTCAGCACCCCAACTAGGGGTAAGGTGTATCATGTAAGAGAGAGGATATCATGTACCTCTAAAAACGTAATATACCTGCTTAACTGTTCATGTCCCAGATTCTATGTAGGGAAAACTACTAGAAAGTTCAAAAGTAGAATTTGAGAGCATAGAGACGATATTAAAAATGAAGACATAGATAGCCCAGTAGCAAGACACTTCAAACTCTACCATAATTCAGATCACACAAAGCTGCAAATTATGGGCATTGAACGGTTAAAACAGAATAGAAGGGGTGGTCACCTAGATAAAATCATCTTGCAGCATGAATCAAGATGGATTTTTAGGTTAAACACCTTAAGCCCAATTGGTTTAAATGAAAAAATAGAGTATGCACATTTCTTGTGAAAATCTCTCCTTATCTAAAGTATGTATAAGCAAAAAGGGTTAACTTGCGATTAACATGTATTTGGTCAAAAGAAGGTAGTGACATTTAGGAAGCTCCATATACCTTTTTTACTACAGAATAATGCAGGCCCTAATGTTCATTAATTGAATGTTTCTTTGACTTAAAAAGAACATAATAGCTACACAATTATATTTTAAACAAGTAAATGTAGGTAAAAAGCAATATATCTAGCAGTGGAGGTGTGTCCATAAAGTCGTCACTATAAAATCGTAATAATCCGTAATATGTTGCAATCCAATTCTTAGTATGCATCAGCCAAATCTATCTCTGTGTACATATTGTAAATATCAATGATCAGTTCCTTTGTGTGCGGTTTGACACCGATTGAAAGACACGGTTTTGTTTTGAAGCTGTGTAGGTAAAATAGTGCTGTGAAAGAGAGGGGGAGGTACTGATAACCAATGGCAATATAAAGCCTGAGACACACCCCCCTAGATACACATCTGATGAGGCCCCGACACTCAGCCCTATGTGGGAGGGGAGAAACGCGTCATGATTAAGCAAAGCACGACAGGTGAACAGCTGTGAGCAGCTGAGAACAGAGCCAGCGGCATTTTGAATCTTACTGAGGAACGCTGAAACGCTGAAGGGTACATGGCGGTAAGCAAGTGAAGCAGCCCTATTGCAGCAACAAAGACTCTTGCATTGCCTAAACTGCTAGGTACTGAATAAATAGTCCTTTATATTGGCTTTAAAGTCTTGCAGCTGACAGCCGGGTCTGTCCTGCCAGGGTACATTGTGCGTTAATCTTCAGAAAGACACCGCATGTATATCACTCACAAGTTTGACCATAAAAAGAAATCACAAGCATAAATCTTGCAATCAAGCTGTTATATTGTACAAAAGTAAAGTAAAGAAATTGTTTCCAGATCCAGAGCGTGTGTATACACTGAGAGCTTGGAAACTGAACAGTTACTTGTTAATAACAGCTGCAACATTGGGGCCCCGTTATAACTGACGGACTACTTTTGATTACTAAGTTCCTTATTTACTTGTCTCCCAAGTTACATTTGCAGTACTGATAGTATGTGCATAAAGGATACTATGTATATGGTGCATGAAAGTTTGTGAGATATATTTCAATGAATAGCTGGCCAGCCTGTTCTAAATACCTGTGTATTTTATTTGGTGTTTATTCCGCTTTTAAGGAATAGGGTGGAGGGTAGACGTTCTGATCTACGGTTGTTCAGAATTACATAGTAAATAAAACTCTGGTTAACTAAGTGCGGCCTGTGTCCCTCTTTGATTGACTGATAATTTTCGCTCAATCCTATATCCTATATCCTATATGTATGTATATATCTATACCTGTAAATAATCATCTATTTATATAGATATAGATATGGAATGTGAAATATTAATATTTCATGTATGGTTAGCGCACTTGAGAAAACACGATTGGGTTTGCGTTACTTGTTAGTTTTTTTCCACTTTTTGTGCTCCATTGAATTCTATGGCGGAATACATTAACACAGTTGAGATTTTCCAAGTTCAGCTTTTTGTGTGTGTCGGGTTAGCGCTCGTGCAAAAACATTTTACTTTTAACTTGTATTACGCGTGCAAACAGATGTGCGCAAAAAGCTTACTTCTAGTGGAGTTAGCGTGAGAGTGGGAGCGATAAATAGTGCTTCACTCATAATCTAGACCATAGAGGTATATAGCTGATGATACAACGAGAAGTGCCTCAGCTGTAATGGTTGACAAGCGCTCTTGGTAGTTGTAAGGCTATGCTAATTGAAAAACATACTTCTAGCTCAAAATCGCAAAAAGTCATTTCTACTACAGTTTAAAAATAATAATAATATTAATATAGTTTATTTATTAAGTATTAAAAAATAGATTGTGCTAGGCATGGGAGTATTACAAAGATAGGATATTAAAACCACAACATTTCAACAAAACACAAATAAAGGAAAGGAGTGCTTTGCCATTGAGCAACATAGTAAGTGCACATTTAACGTAAATTACACCCCAGTGACAGGCTCTCAAGCTTACAATCAAAAGCTTAGGCAATAAAGGTGGAAGAAGCAAAAAATGGTCAAGAAGATATATAAAACAATAAGATAGCTATAGTAGAACTGTGATTTGTAAAAGAAAAGTAGAGTTGCCGCTTGTTGGAGGCAGGTTTTCCTGATCTATTTATTTATTTATTTATTTATTTTTGCAAGCAAAAATGCATAATTGTATTTTTTGTTACTACTGTTCTTGTACAGTGGGGTGGTCTAAACTAACTTCGGTGTTCATTATAAACAGAATTTAAAAGCAAATCTTTGTCTCAATCAGTATTCATGCTAGAACATTTTTTTGCTAATGATGTTATAAGAATAAAACCCCAAAACCATCTAGGATTTCAAGGGAACAAAAATAAAACTCCCTATAATTCTTTGTGAGACCAAAATGCTGACTTGCCTTTTGTTGCTGTAAGATCATGGGAAGCTTATGTGACGTTCACTGGAGTCTTTTACTAATATTTTAATTTTTACAGACATAATTGTGAATCTTGACTGTTTATTTAT
Organism: Bombina bombina; assembly: GCF_027579735.1. Lineage (NCBI taxonomy): Eukaryota > Metazoa > Chordata > Amphibia > Anura > Bombinatoridae > Bombina > Bombina bombina. The sequence goes on from NC_069500.1 coordinate 132,835,947, forward strand.
GGATAATGATGGCGTGCTTGAGGGCAAGCGGAAGGTAAACCCAATACAACACAGGCTAAAGATTAACTGCTGGAGGAAGGTATGTTGAAAGAAGAGGATTAAGGTCTATGCAAAGATTAGAGAAAAAAAAGAGCAGGACAATGTTAAACAGATGAAATGAGAGAAAGGAAAGTGAGAGAGGAAGAGATGATGAAGAGTGAAAGTTGGACAGAGAATTAAAAAGTAAAGTGGTTTTAAACAATATTTTGGAGTTTAAAAAGTCAAAGTTTGATAAGATGAAAGAAGGGATTGCACAATCAGTGTCTCGTCTGCTGGTTAATGGGACCTCTTTTCATAATAAACCGGTAAACCATATATTTGCAGTTGAGAAATGTAGTATGCATTATACTGAAGTTTTACAAGTAAAAAAGAAAAAAAAGGTTTTGTAAGATCTTGTGACTAACTTCCTTATGTTACTTATGGACTGGAACAATAATTTGTGTTTTCTTTTGTTTTAGCTATAGTCTTTGGGACTGATTCTCTTAAGTTCTCTGGTCTGGATAGATTATCTAAGACATCTTATAAGCACTGTAAGGTCCCTCAAACAATGTTTTAGAAAGGCAAATGATAGCTTGAGAGCTTTTTAGCTCACTAAGCAGGTACTGGATGTAAAATGACACACATTACAAAATAATGCTTATAAAAAAAAGTTCTGACATAATTTATCTTCATAATTGGATAATTTAACCCTTAGGGTTAAATGTATGAAGAGCCTGCTTCCCTCAATGTAAGAATGTAAGAGGTCGCTGAGTTGGCGGAGAGAAATCACCCCGAACACGCTCGCTCAGGATGATCACAGGCCCTTAAATCAAGTGAGAGAAAGGGGCGGCATTACTTAGTCAAGAAAGTGTGTAACGATACATCCAGGCAGTGGACTTACAGGATCCGTTGCCTGTTAGCCGTGTGAAGCTGTGCAGACAGTTTCTCAAGGAGAAAACATTGTCCGCACAGCCTTAGTAAAAGGGGAACTATTTGTTATGATGTTGAAGAAGAGTCTTAAAATAAGGGTGGTGAACCTTATATTTGAGTACCCAAGGTGGTGATTGAAGAAACAGCAATGCGCATGGTTGAGCCAATAACGTGAGGCATTTATATGCAGCGATTAATCAGCAACTCCTGAGCCTACCTAGGTATAGCAAGAGAACAAGTAAATTTGGAAGTTATTTAAAATTGTATGCTCTATCTGAATCAAGCAAGAAAAAAAATGGGTTTCATGTCCCTTTAAGTCTGGAGTCTGCACTTCCAATACTAACAGGAATTGGAAAGGTAATAATTTTCAGAATAAAATAACAGGACAAAATAAACAATAAAATATGTTGCAAAGATTTTTATTACACACAATTACACATTTACAATCTGACACTGTTTAATGTCTGTTTAAGATCTCTCACCAATTGTAACCAGTCCATCCAAATAATGCAATTTTAACAATGTTATATCTTAGCTGTTTTTATTGACAGACATACTTATGTCATAGTTTCATTAAAATAGTTAACAAAATAAACTATGTTTAAGTAAGAAGTGATAATCAGAATGTTTGTTCATTATTTCAGTTATGTGGTTGGATTTTATAAATGTTTAATTGAAAAAAAAAAAAATAAACTGCATTATAGAACAAAAGGGACATTGTACTAAAATATTTTGTCCTGCATATGTCAGGTTTCCCAATTCCTTGGGTAAGAGCTGGTTAATAAGCAAGGTTACTGATCAGCTGATTATTCCACCCAATGTTCTAGTTCATATATCCTTAAAAATGATGGTGCAGTATTGGTTTTATACATCCTACTAATCCTCCCTTGAGGATAAGGCTAACTTATCTGCTCTACTAGTGGAGAGGGTTATGCTACTCTAAGCTTAACAAGAAAATATTGATTTATTCACGACAGAAAGATGAGTCAATAAAAAAAACTGAAATATATTTTAAAATGCCCTCTTCAGGATGAAACAAAGTAAAATGATTACAACAATGTCCCTTTAATTGCACACATGTACTGAAATGAGCTTCTTACAAGATACAAACAGTCTACAATCAGACACATGAAAGCCAGTTAAGAGCAGTAATTAATTAATTTTTAGATGGAGTTCTCATCTCTCATAGGGTTCCATTTATCATACTGCGGCCAAACAAGGCTCCAAAGATGACTAGAGTCATTTTAAACTCCCATAATTCAGATAGAGGACACCATTTTAAACAACTTTCCAATTTACTTCAAATATCAAAATGTGCACAGTCTTTTTATATGCACACTTTCTGAGGCACCCGCTCCTACTGAGCATGTGCAAGCGTTGACAGTATAAGCATTTGTTATTGGCTGACAGCTGTTGGGGATGGGAAAATGGAAGTAACTGACTACTTATTTGAAATTCAGAGTAGGTACTATTGCATTGCCTTTCTATTATGCATCTGTTGATTAGTTCTAACATATTTAACGGTCCTATAACTAGCCTTGCAGGTTTATGCATGATTAGGGCTTTAAAGGGCAACTGAACCCACATTTTTTCTTTTGTGATTCAGATAGAGCACGCAATTTTAAGCAACTTTCTAATTTACTCCTAGCATCAATTTTTCTTCGTTCTCTTGCTATCTTTATTTGAAAAGGAAGGCATCTAAGCTTTTTTTAGTTCAGAACTCTGGACAGCACTTTTTTATTGGTGGATGAATTTATCCACCAATTAGCAAGGACAACCCAGGTTGTTCACCAAAAATGGGCCGGCATCTAAACTTTACATACTTGCATTTCAAATAAAGAGACCAAGAGAAGGAAGAACATTTGATAATAGAGTAAATTAGAAAATTGCTTAAAATGTCATGCTCTATCTGAATCACGAAAGAAAAAAAAATTGGGTCCAGTGTCCCTTTAAAGCACCATCTACATCTTGATAAATGAAGCGCATTGTTTATTTTTTGGTTCTGTACTGTTTTGTGAAAAATCCTGCAGATACATATATAATTTCTCATTACCCAATCTAAACATATAAAATGTAGATTTTTTGGAATTATAGCAAATGTAACTCAGGTGCACTAATCAATTCAGACAGGTGCACTTCTAGAAAATTGGGATATCTTTTCAGAAATTAAAACAGTTGCCAAGTTAAGATTTATGTCTTCATGCTGAAAACTCTAAAAGATTGAAGACATATATTCTATAAAACTCAGAATTCTTCATATACTATCTTCATTTAATGATTTTATATAATGTATTGATATAAACCAGTGATACCCAACCATTTTTTTAAAAGATCAGATTTTTTTTTCTTTTAGCTTCTGAATCAACTGTTATATTACATACATATATTAGTAGCCCTTTTAATGGACCATTAAACTCAGTAAATTTGCATAATGAAGAAGTGCATAATAAGAACACATTGCAATATCACTTACTCTGAATTTTAAATGAGCAATATATTTTTCTAACAAATTTAAAAATGTTATTTTATTTGCTGTCCCCCTGTATCATGTGACAGCCATTAGCCAATCATAGACATGTATACATATACACTGTTAACTCTTGCACATGCTCAGTAGGAGCTGATGATGCTCAGAAAGTGTATGTATAAAAAGACTATGCACAATTTGATAATGGAAGTAAATTGGAAAGCGTCTTGAAAATGCATGTTCTGTCTAAAAAATTAAAGGGACATACAACCCACATTTTTTCTTTCATGATTCAGATAGAGCATGTAATTTTAAACAACTTTCTAATTTACTTCTATTATATAATTTGCTTAATTCTCTTGATATTCTTTGCTGAAAAGCATATCTAGATAGGCGCAGCAGCTGCTGATTGGGTGCTGCACATAGATGCTTCATGTGATTGGCTCACACATGTGCATGGCTATTTCTTAAACAAAGGATATCTCAAGAATGAAACAATTTAGATAATAGAAGTAAATTGGAATGCTGTTTAAAATTGTATTCTCTACCTGAATCATGAAAGAAACATTTTGGGTTTAGTGTCCCTTTAAAGTTTAACTTTGTCTTTAGTGTCCTATTAAACCTTTTATTCATTCACAAGTTCTACATTTACTGTCAAAAGAAGTTTTCCTGAAGAACCAAGAATTACCTTTTGCAATGGATTTTAGTCTGTGCATAAAAGTTATTTCATTATTTTTAAAATATAATAATAAATACTGTAAATATGTTAATTTGCATTTGGACAAATCCGAAAAAATTCACTAATTCTGTATTCAAAAAAAATAAAAGTGTCCCCTTTAACAAATTAACAGAAGGAACAATGATGGTGCAGCAAAAAAAAATCCTTCATTCATGTAATTAAAACTATTAGTGTTAAAGTGGTAAATGGTTAAAAAGTTTATATTTACACTATTTATAAAGGAAAGGTTTTAGAAGTTCAAATATACAGCATACAATAATGAAACCCATCAATTCCATGTCAATTGATTGATTCCTTTGTTAGCCAACAAGTATGTAAGCTTCACTTTTGTTTTTGGCTGATGTTGACCCCATAACAAAATACATTGAAACAATTCTTTTTTTTCTGCTGGCTTGTAGCAGTAGCGCTAGCTACTATTGTAATTTTTAAGTATAAGCTGCTTTCCAGCTTCTTCTCTGGGAGAGATTCCAGCTTTAATGAAGAAGTTAATTCATTAATCAAAATGTAATGACCCCGGGGTGAAAATATATTTTTTTTTTTAAATGATTAATGATTTATCTAAAACATTTTTTTTCTGTGTATGTCTAATTTAATCGTTAAATAAATTCTAATTAGTAACAATGTTTATAACCCCTACAATTTACACTCAGGAACCGCAATGTGTTGCCATCCTTTTTTTAAGAAAATAAGGGAAACTAGGGAATTGACAAATCTAATGTAGGAAATCAACAAATTATACAGTAGTTACTGAAAAAACAACAACTTTATTTTATAATTTGATACAGTTTGGTACAACAAAATTCTTTACACAAATTATTTTTATTCACACAGCCCAGCTTTTAATACATTCAACAACTTTCTGCAAATTCATTCATTCTAATTCTCATGTAAGGCACAGTGGTATTGAAGTAATTAAACTGTCAGATACATCAAAATTATTAATTAAAGGGCCATAATACCCAAATGTTTAAACACTTGAAAGTGATGCAGTATAGCTGTAAAAAGCTGACTAGAAAATATCACATGAACATCTCTATGTAAAAAAGAAAGATATTTTACCTCAAAAGTTCCTCAGTAGCCACATCCCATTGTAAAGGATTTCTAAGCAGCATATTAGTATGTCTGTCCCGGGACAGCCGAATGGATGAGCCTCGTGCACTCTCATGTTATTTCCATATTCAGTGTAGGGAAATTTACAATGAAATCTCATGAGCGTTAAGTCAAATCTCATGAGACCACAGTAAAAGAGTTCATGACCTCAGCACTGCTGATGCTGATTGGCTGCTGTTTATTTCTTCATTTTTTTATTTTTATTACCTGCAGCTGGGAGCAGCTGAGTATAACTTTTTACACAGAACTTACTCTGCTGAGCTGAGGAGATTGTGAGGTAAAATATCTTGCTTTTCTACATAGAGATCCTCAGGTGATATTTTCCTGTCAGCTTTTTACAGTTATACTGCATCAGTTTCAAGTGATTTAGCATATGAGTATTATGTCCCTTTAAGTAAGAGTACAAAAGTACAATAATTAATGTTTAAAATGAAGATGTGAAAAAATAAGGGAGAAATTTTTTCTAAGAGTAGATAAATGCGGAATCTGTTGGTGCTCTACAAATAACTGATAATAATAATAATAATAATAATAATAAAAGGGAGCCTGGAAGACTGTAAACAAGGCAAGTAAGGGAGATCCCTGGAAACCAAGGAGGGTTGGCAGCCTTAATTGCCACTTCCAAGTCAGTCATGTTCTGGGATCGAAGCATGAGTGGCATATACATTTAGCAACTAATCATTGGCCAGATTCAGATAGAACATACAATTTTAAACAACTTTCCAGATTTTTTCTATTATCAATTTTCTTTGTTTTCTTGTTATCCTTTGTTGAAAGTAGGAAGGTAAGCTCAGGAGTGTGCACGTGTCTGCTGCACTAAATTGCATCAGTTTTGCAACAATGTTATACATTAGCAAATGCAATAGGGGGCACTACTATTTCCTGTCATGTAATGCTCCAGACATGTGCACACTACCTATATAGATATTTCTTCAACAAAGACTGACATAAGAATGAAACAAAAAATGGATGCTCTGGGGCCAATTTATCAAAGCGTCAATCTAGGCGCATTCGCTGGAATCAATACGCTCGCCAGACATCGCTGCCACGAATCTACATTCGACTGCCTACTTTATTAACTAGTCTGTCAAAAACATGCACATCTAGTCCAGCGTGATTAGCATTGGACTGTTGATAAATAAGAGTCATCGATGTCGCAGATATTCTGTTTTTTCCAACTTTATTTATACCATTTCATTACTGTCCATGAACAAGCACATTTCTCTAAAGCTAATATTTTATTTTTCATCTGTTAATGTCCTAGAAATAGCTAGATTTATACCTGAGCAAACAATAATATCTCAAAAAAGTTATTTTTCTATTTATTTTTTATACAAAAAATCTGATATATGATATTTTCACATAAATTAATGTGTATTTGTATTTCTAGAAATCATGATATGCTTATCTCATGTTTTTTTTAAATTATTTTTATTGCTAGAATTTGTATATATATATCTTTGCACATACTTGTATATATATATATATATATATATATATATATGAGACAAAAGCTAAACACATAAGCGCTTCCCTAAATGCTAAAGATGTACAAATATATACACCTAAATATGTACAGCGATTGCTGATATATAGGAATCAGAAATGGAGACAAAGGTAGCAGTACCCCGTTGTGCAAAAAGTTTATGGTATATTGTCCTTAAGTGCACCAATGGGGAATCTGTCATTGTCCCAAAAACAAGTTCCACACAATACAAGTAGGTACACCGACCTTGGGATGAAGTTAGTAACAAAGTTAATAATGTAGTTAGAAGTCCCAGCTGGAAACAATGCAGGCTGTTCGTTGTAGAGTGTCCACAGATACGGAACTCCTGTCGTCACAGCTGCAGAGTGGATAGTTGGTAAAGATGCCATTCTCTGTGGCCAAAGGGTCTCCGGTGACTCCTTTAATGTGGGTAACTAAGAAAGAACAAAAAGACAAGAGTGCAACACACTCTCTAAGAGTAAAAGTTTTTACTGAGTAAAAAAAAGCGCAAAATAACACGTACAGGATTAAAAACAAAGTAAGCAGTGTGTGAATATATCACCAAAAGAGTCTCCCCCAAGCAAACGAAGAATCGAACACAGCCAGATTCATAGGAACCATCAAATGCTTTACAAGTTCGTCCTACAGCCAATCAGCTGTTATAGAGTTTGCAGACGGGGCTCAATGCATGTCTTCTGGTTTCCACCAGACTTTCTCAAGAGGTATGCACAGTATATATATATATATATATATATATATATATATATATATATATATATATATATATGTGTGTGTGTGTGTTATATCAGAAATCTTTTGCAAACATATTTACATGTCCCTAAAATCTTTTTTTTTTTGTCTTTCACATCTCTGTGTTTATTTATACCACTATATGTATATAATGTAAATATATTATTATTACACCACTCCTAAACAGGTGTTAAAAAATGGGCTAGCATTTAAGATGACATTTCTTAATGAAAATGAAATTCAAGAGAAGGAAGAAAAACACTGAAAATAGCATGACAATAAAGAGGTGATTTTAATTTCTGCTGTATCTGATTCATGACAGTTTAATGTTAGGTAGACTATCCATTTGAGCTATCAATATAAGATTATATTGAATCAAACATTATTTGATTATTAAAATCATTGTCAAAAATATTACACTGTGTGTCCTAATGTCATCATCAATGTTTATCTTTAATACTAATTTCACATATACATACTTTAAAAGTATAATACACAATGTAACAAATGGCATTTACAAGTTCTGATGAGTGATCAATGACACAAGTATAGAGCAATTTGATTCGTTAGTGATAGTAGAATATGTATATTTAAATCAGATTGGATTATTTCATTAATCACGTGACTATGCATTTCCCAATAAAAAGTGTTGGAAGATTTTAATAGGTTGTGGGTTGTTTAGGAGTTTGCGTATTGCTTAAAATTTTTTTCGAAGTATTGCGTCCAATTTGGTGCGAAGTGGAGAGTGGGTCTTGGTATTCCATGCGTTAAACATGGTGCAAATAGATATATCCAAAAAAGGATGTTACCTATGCTATGTAATGTATTTATTTCATTTAAATCCCTAAATCTACTAGTGCTGCTGCCAGACAGGCATTACCTGTCATTATAGGTGGTTTAGTCATTATAAACTTACATGGCAGGCTAAAATGATGGAAAAACAAATAAGAATAAATAAGAATAAACCAAAGATTTCTAAAAATGCTTTTGAAATGAATATGTCCATTTCATTATAATATTGTTATTTAACATATTATTTAGATACTGAACATGCGTCTTTGTTGTCTTTGTTTTAATCAACTTTCTAATTTACTTTTATTATCTAATATGATTCATTCTCTTGCAGCATCGAACATAAAATTTCTGTGTTTTCAGACTCCCATTGATTTCTATGGCATTCGCGGCCTCAAGTATGGTGGTTTGAATGAAAGGTACGCTGTGTCAGGAGAGACGCGTACCTGTTGACAATGCTGATGCTTTGTTAACTATGGTGGATCAACTTTGCGTCTAATTTGACGCAAAATTCCAGCATATTATCAGTTGAAGCATTGATAAATCGGCCCCTCTGTCTGAATCATGAAAGAAAAATGTTGGGTTTCATATCCCTTTAACTATATAAATTTGCACTGTAATTTTTCCAGTAAACATCTGAATGTATTGGTTTACATCTATGTACTATAGCAAGGATGCCCAGAAATTTGTGTAGATGACTGACGTTTTTCATATTGATCTACTTTCAACCACAGCAAGAGGTAAATATTTTAACTATATTGTTAAAAAAAACTGATTTTATTTATACAAGGCACCTTTTTGTTACCTGAGATCATAATTGCAGTGCAGATAAAAATGTTTGTTTTTGTTTTTTACCCTGAAGTCAAATTATTACTACTTCCAACTGGATAACAGTGATATCAAACAAGTTTGTTATGTATTGGTCAGAAGTTAGTACCTAATAAGTCACCAGCTTGTACCTATAGTGCATAGCTGTTCTATATATATAGTGCAAGCAACTCTTGAACTCTGTTCATCTTTTGGAATAACATTGTTTCTTGCATGGACATAGCTGTCTAGCTGTAATGTCCCTTTAACTGGAACTCCACCCTTAAAGCCTTTATAACCTCATTCTCACATCAACTCATTGCTTGATTATTTTGTTGCTTTGAGTAGTGCTAACCTTACTCATTTATTTGACAAGTCAAGTCTCTAATTCCTGAAAGGTGTAACTTTGCTCTGTGTTACTTCAAAACCTAGCTACCTAATTATTGCCTAATTTACACCTACCTGTTTGCTGATTCTGGTATTCATCTGAGTCTCCCTGTCAGCCCTGCACTACCTGTTTGGATCTACATTCCTGGCGTATTCATCCGCCTGTTTCCTTTCACACTGAGGATTTCACACGCTGCAGCAGCACGCTAAGGATCTCAGCCGCTGTTCCTGTTCTCTCCTGGAAGTCCGTCTCTCCTAGTATCTACACCGGATCATTCTCCTATTTGCCTATCTGTTCCCCGCTAGAGCTACCGGTCACGCAAGTACTTTTGTTCTGAATACAAATTATTCTGCCATGCTGCTCTTTTCAATCATGCTTGCTAAATGTGCATTGTCTACACTGTCTGCAGTATACTTTGTCTAAGCAACTTAACTACAGCCTGTACTTACCACTAGCTCTCTGGGTCAATTGCTTCTATGTGTGCATAACTCTACTACCTGCTTCTCAAACCAGCCTAAGTGTATAAATCTGCTTGCTTTGACCTGCTAAGTGCTGCATATACAGACTTTACATTATTATTTGTGCATGATACTTACCAACTACAGATAAATTAGTATTCAGACTCTCCTAATGAATCTTATTATTTAACTCATTCCACCTATACTTTCATATATATATATATATATATTCCTTTATTCATATATATATATATATTCCTACTGCTGGGACTCAATTACTGACGTAACTGCTGTAATTAATTAACCCTTTTGTTACAGACTTATAACATTAGGTGTTCCACTTTACAGCTACAAATAATCTGTTTTTCATTATATGAGAATTATAAACAAGTTATTACATAATAATCAAGCCATAAAACCAGCAGTATGGAACCTCAATCTGTGCAAAAAGAGTTAGACACTCTAAACCATAAGGTGGATTACCTTGCAAGAGCACTCACTGACCTACAAACAGAGACCACAACTCTAAGAAATGTAGTTAAAGAATTGACTGTAACAAGAGTCCCAGAACCTCCAGAACCTCAGATCAACCCGCCAGCTTTATTTTCAGGGAAAAGGAGTGATTTCAGGGATTTTAAAAATGCATGTTTACTGCTATATGCAATGAAGCCTAAGACCTACTGTACTGAAAAAATTAAAGTTTGCACTACAATCTCATATCTCATAGTTGAGCCAAGGTCATGGGCAAATCGCAATGACTCTATTTTGGATTCCTTAGATTTGTTTTTCACAGCTATGAGTGCACTTTATGAAGATTGTAACACTCAAATTCAGGCTGAAACAAAATTAAGAGCTCTCAGACAAGGAAAAAGGCCTGTTGAGGACTTTATAACTGAATTCCAGATGTGGGCTACCGACTCACTCTGGAATGATATTACATTAAAAAACCAATTCAGATTAGGCCTAAATGAAGCTTTAAAAGATGAGATCTCTAGATTGGAGATGCCTGATAACTTACACGGCTTAATAAAACTAGCCACAACACTAGACCGCAGAATAAGAGAAAGAAGGTTAGAAAGGTACACATCAGACACACCTCTCAAAAGATTGCCAGTAAGCCCTACAGAAAAGATACATAACCCACATACACCTATGGAAATAGGAGTAATTAAAGGTCCTCTGACCCCTGAGGAAAAAAACAGACGACACCTAGCAAACCTCTGTCTTTACTGCGCTAGTAAAGAACATGCTGTAATATCCTGTCCCATTTTACATCGACAGAAAAAGGGTAAGCTACTAACACTTAGTTGTACTACTACACACATAAGACAAAAGTCATTGACACTCTCTCTCTCCTTACAGTGGGACCGACAGCGAATCAAGACTGAGGCGATAGTAGACTCTGGGGCTTCTGACTGCTTTATTGATGCTACATATGTTGAGCTTAATAAAATACCTTGTGTCACTAAACAAAATCCTGTGTTCATAAGATTAATTGATGGTTCTTTGATACATAAAGGTCCCATAACAAAACACACTATACCCCTATTAATCTCTACTTCTGAAGGACATACTGAACACATAAGTTTTGATGTAATTTCAACTGCACTTCATACTCTGATATTGGGTTACACTTGGTTAACTAAACATAACCCTAGCATAATTCCTCGTATTGTTCTTCTACCTGTTTCCCGCATCAGATCTTGGGCACTGTAGACCCAGAGATACCTGTTCACTATCATGATTTATTAGATGTGTTTGATTTAAAGGAGGCTGAGGTTCTACCCCCACATAGAACCTTCGATTTCCCCATAGATTTAATCCCAGGGGCTAAGGTTCCTTTTGGGAAAGTTTATCCTCTCTCGCAGAAAGAGTTACAGTATCTGCGAGAATATTTAGACAATAACATTCGGAAAGGATTTATAGTCCCCTCTACATCGCCTGCTGCAGCAGGGTTGTTCTTTGTGACTAACAAAGATAAGACCTTAAGACCCATCATCGATTACAGGGCCCTCAATGCAGTTACTGTAAAGAATCGGTATCCATTGCCTCTCATCCCCGAACTCCTTGAACGCCTAAACGGTGCCACCATGTTCACTAAACTTGACTTAAAGGGCGCGTATAATTTAATACGTATCAAGGAGGGGGATGAGTGGAAAACTGCATTTCAAACCAGATACAGACTCTTTGAGTACCGAGTGATGCCTTTTGGGCTCTGTAACGCCCCTGCTACATTCCAGCATTTTATTAATGAGATTTTCAAAGATCTAACAGACGTATGCGTCATAATTTATTTGGACGACATACTAATTTACTCTAAAACAACAGAGTAACATATAAAACATGTGAGATGGGTTCTTACACGATTACGTGATCACAGACTCTTTGCAAAGGCTGAAAAATGCCAATTTCATGCACAAAGGATAACATTTTTAGGGTATATCATAACACCCGATAAGGTACAGATGGACCCAGAAAAGTTATTAGCTATTAAGAATTGGCCAGTACCCACTACTCTTAGATCTCTCCAGAGATTCTTGGGGTTCGCCAATTTTTATCGTAGATTTATTCACAATTTTTCTATGAAAGTAAAACCCCTTACTTCTTTAACTAAGAAAAATTCTAAATTTCATTGGACACCTGAAGCAGATCAATCCTTCAATTATTTGAAGACCTGTTTTACTACAGCCCCAAGTTTGCCTGATAATTCATGTCAGTTCATTGTGGAGGTTGATGCCTCTGACACTGGTATAGGAGAAGTTCTATCCCAAAGAATTAAAGACCAACATGACACTCACCCTATAGCCTACTTTTCAAGAACCCTTTTACCAGCTGAGGTACATTACTCTGTGGGTGATAAAGAACTTCTAGCCATAAAATGTGCTTTAGAGGTATGGAGACATATATTAGAGGGAGTTGACAAACCTTTCTTAATATTCACAGACCACAAAAACCTTCAATACTTGAAACAGAACAAGACCTTATCCTCTCGTCAAGTAAGATGGTCCCTATTTCTTGACAGATTCAATTTCCATAAAACATTTAGACCAGGTAAGCTCAATGGTAAGGCAGATGCCCTATCCCGACAAAATGATGACAAACCTATAAGTGACTGTTTCACACAACTTATACCTAGTCACAAAATCATAGCAGCTCTAAGTACTTTGGAGCTCGACATTCTAACAGCTTTAGCAACTGATAACATACCCACTCATACTCAGTTAATAAAGGAACCAACTGGCCTGTACACTTTTCATAACAAGCTATACATCCCACAGACTCTTAGACAGAGACTCCTCTCTCATTTCCATGATAACCCCTTATCTGGACATCAAGGAGTCTTCAAAACTAAAGAACTCTTACACAGAGACTTTTGGTGGCCACACATGGGCGAGACCGTTCAGAAATACGTGTCCACTTGTGATGTCTGTGCAAGATACAAAACAGAGAAAAAGAAACCCATTGGTTATCTCACTCCTTTATCTATTCCTGATACCCCATGGAGTGTTATCTCTATGGATTTCATTGTTGAGCTTCCCCCTTCACAGGATCACAATACCATCATGGTTGTTGATCACCTGACTAAGCTGGCTCATTTCATCACTATGAAATCACTACCTACTGCCAGTGACACAGCTACAGCTTTCCTTCAACATGTCGTACGATTACATGGGATACCACACTCTATCATAACGGATCGTGGATCTCAGTTCACTTCCAATTTTTGGAAAGACCTCTGTAAGTCACTCTCCATTCATCCTAGATTATCTACGTCTTATCATCCCCAGACAAATGGACTCACAGAGAGAGTAAATGGTATACTTGAACAGTATCTTAGATGCTATATTTCTCATCTACAGGATGACTGGTTGGAACATCTTCCGTTAGCCGAATTTTCTTACAACAATTCGGTTTCTAGTGTGGTTATCTATTAATTTAAAATATCTTTAATTTAAACCACTAAATCTCTATGGTGGTACCACTAAAACCAACACAGATAAATTGTGAAATAAACTCTGAGAGGGGTCCTCCATTAAAATAACAGTTTATTTAGGAATCAATATATGTTAATAATAAGATAAATATTTACAGGTATATATATATAAATCTATTTTACAGATAAACAGTCCAAAATTTAATTAATACAGGGCAACTCTTCTACACTAACCCCAATTGTGCAATACTGCTACACAGAATATTATCCCAGAAATACTTAGCCAGATTCTCTGTGTCCAACATCATCCATCTTTTGGCAGGAGCAGGATAAAATAGAGAGACAGAGGCTCTGGTGTTACAGTATTTTATAACCCAATTCAAAAGGGAGTGGCTTATCAAATGTCACTCAAAAAGACCATTGGGTGTGTCTTTCTAGACTACACTAGACAAAAGAACTACTTGAATAAACCAGCTATGTGAATTGTCAGTTATAAAATCTGTGAGCTATATTCCAATATCCCTGTGATAAAAATGGCACCACATTCCCTCACTTTTTCTTCTCCTATGTTGCCCCGTTTTCTAGTTATACCCACTAGTACAGAAGAACACAGTGGGAGCGAAAACCTTACAGGAGAAATTCTCCCACCATCCATCATTCCCTCAGCGATATGAGCTCTTCTGTACTTTCCTAGGACTGTCAATTCCTAATCTAACTTTATACAATTCATTAGAAAAATTAATTTAAAATCATACATAGAAACACAAAATCCTATGCTAAACCCCATTAGAAACATTTATACAATGATCTTAAATATTGGGAAAAGTTCATGTATGAGTGTGTGAGTGTGGGTACACTAGATGGGTATGCGTGTAGTAAAATCTTTATTAAGAAAGTGTGAATTGTGCCTGTAAAACAAAAGTTATAATGGTTCACTGAAGTTCTTTGTTGTCATCTTTTGGCATCTGGTCCTTGATTTGGCATCTGGTCCTTGCTTTTGCTTTACCAAATCTCTCTCTTTGAACCACTTTGTTTTTTCCAAGACCCTCAAAGGAATGAAAAAAAGATTAAAACCAGGCATATATTTACTTCACACTACAACACTCCATCTGCAGTAGAAACCACATTCACAGTTATTAACTTCAAGTTGGAAAGTGCCTCTGTTATTGCATCATCCCACTCGCACCCTTACTTAACTTATGTTGCTTGATTTCTTGATTTATATGATTATTTACCCCTTTATGCTATATATATATATATATATATATATATATATATATATATATATATATATATATATATATATATATATATATATATATATATATATAATTATTTTGGCCTAATGCACCATTACCATTTTACATCTCCATTGTGATACATTATACTTATTTAATTTGTCCAACACCACCATCATAGCTTCATGGTAAGATCAGTCCTGAAGACACCTGAAAAACAACAATCTATGCTATGTGTTATTGGGGAAAAACTGGAAGGAAAGGTGAGAAGCCTTCTATCTTCATTGGTTTTCTTCCTGCAAGATAAGACTTCAGACAGTTTACATAGAAATGGTATTGCATGTGGCCTCCCAAAACTAATCACAATGGAGGTATCTGTTATTGTTTTTTTAGAAAGAGAATGCATCAATTAACTATACATTCTTAATATTGGCATTTAAAACTTAATAATGAAAAACACTTAAAATTATTAATTGAACTTAAAACTAAAGTACACATTACACAATACAAATGTACTGCAAACAAATATGCTTATAAAAAAAATAAAAAAAAAATGAATGATTTAATTTGAGCCCTCCAGCTCTGTCAGTTGCTTCTTTAGAAACCCAATTTGATCTCTCATTCTCCTGTTTTTTTGTTTGAGTTCCCAATAACTTAAGTTGGCCTTATTGTTTATCTCATTTGACCTCAGCCTCCAATTTTCTCCTCTGTTAATATCGCCATTTAAATTCCTGTCTCTCCAGTTTTCTGTATTTGATGCTCTACTATTCTGATATCCACAAACATTCCTTCTGTTACCCCTCTCTGATTCCTGCCTGTGAATATTCAAATTATTCTCCATTGACTGCTTCACTGCAGAATTTGCCTTAATGGTGTATGGGTGATAATTCCACCACTTCTCAGCTCTAGTGAGCACCATATGTAGGTTTGTGGAGTTTGGATCATACAGCTTTACAAACTCCTGACATTTTCTGGGGAGAGCTTCAAGTACCCTCTGTATGTGAGCTGGTGACCCCCAGACCATTTGGGTCTGTGGTTGGCGCAGCACACACCAAAATAAAACTCTTTTTGCTACTTCAAATGGCCCATCTAGTGGTCTCATGGTAATTTCACTAATCTCTTTCTCTAGACTAGTAAAATTGAAAAAGGTTTTAGCTATCTTGCCAGCCTGATCACATATACTTGAATTAAATCCTAATAACCTGTTGGCATAGGGGCCCATGGCATCTTGAAGCAATTCGGTCCATTCCGGCATGCTCATACCTAATTTTATGGCTTTTTCAGTTCCCTTGTGAAACCAATGTGAAAAGTTATTAAAGCTGTTTGTGGGGATTGTGCCCCACCATTTCTTAAAAATGTCTTTATCTGCTACAGTCATTGGCCTAGTCTGATTTGAGAAACCTGTAGGAACTTTCAGGTTGTTAAAATTCTCAGAAATTATGACAGGGGCAATTGGAACAGAACTTGGGTTTTTAGTGGGACCCATTTGCATTTTATCTTGTTTTACTAATTGTTTTGGCTCTTTCCTTTGTGGCAGTAAGTTATCACTATCTGCATTATTCCCAAAAATATCACTAATTATTTTTTCTTTTTGTTCAATTTTCATCTGTAACTCAGTAATTTTGTTTGAGTATTCGTTACTGATGTGTTCTGTTAATTTTTAATTTACGTTGTAATTTACTGATCTGTATGGTGTTAGTTAAAGCAGAAAGCTTAATACAATCTCTGTCAGTCTGTGTGTTATCTAAATTTAATTTAAGGTCTTTATTTTGCTCTGTAAGTTCTCCAATAATGTCCGTTAATCTCTTTATAGTTGAAATCACTGCCTGCGCTATCATACATTTTCTTTTATTATTATTCATCTTTTTAAGAGTTAATACCTGTGTTAGTATATCTAAATCACTTTCACACTTGTTGTTTTTAGCTTCTGGGATGAGGAATGGACCATTATATTTATGAATGTAATTGTTAAAGTAATCACAGATTTCCTGTGAAATATATTTTTTTCCAGCCATTTTTAACAGATAGCCGTTAGAACTAAAATAATAAAAAAAATTTATATATATATATATATATATATATATATATATATATATATATATATATATATACTAGAATAGTGTGTCTCTCACAGCATAGTAGTTTTTTTTTTAAAATGTTAACACCGGATGTACAAGATACCATTGAGATGCTAATTTTACACAACAAAGGACATAGCAGTTAAGCCATGTAGAAAGGGTAGTAATTAGATCTGTTTATAAGCAGGTCAGCATTCCAGCAGAGGTGGTAATATAGTTAAATTTAGTTTTTCTAACCACTGCTCATTATTCTTTATTTTAAATCTGGGGAACAGACTATTGTGTGTCTCTCACAGCATAGTTTGCCAGACTATTTTAACTGCTGCAAATGCAAGGAATTATAATCTCTATAGGGCAATGAAACACCAGACTAAACAGAAATTAAGCAGAACAAAATTAAAAAATTAAATATTGTTCTCTTTTAAAAGGTGTGAACCATCAATAATACTAACCTAAATAAAATAAATGAACAAAGCAGAGCAAGGAATCCTTTTTACTGATATTTTCCAAAATTGAGGAAAAATTATAAAAATATTTTAAGTACAGGAAGATTCTATAGAACTTCTAAATGCTAATTTCAACTGTAGTTTTGGTTCCAGGATCTGCTCCAAACACAGGAAATGCAAATTTTTAACTTTGTTACCCAAAACAAAGCTTAATTAAACTGTAATTTCTTAACTTTAAATTCTACACAATTTCCCATACAATTCAGAATTAAATTTATGTATAGGGCAAGCTACAGCTCTGGGTGTAACACATTCACAGAAATTAATCCTTTGTAAAAAGAAATAAATAAAAAACCTTACTGTTGGCAGCTATTACATAGTACTGTAAAGCCTTTGTTTGTAAAAACATTTAGATGGGACCAACACAACACATGTCTCTAAAATTCATTAGAAAACTGATAGAAAACTGGCTCAAGGGGGCGTGGCTATGCAGCAGTTAGGATAGGTCGCACTTCTTGAAGCTCCTTGAAATTTTCCCTGAAAATATACTTTTTATCAAGAAATCTAGCCTCATATTAGCCTAATTGGGCAACATATACTACTGGAGCTGATTCAGCATAACCTCATTTACTTTTCTGAACTCAAGGAATTGAATAAATCTATCAAGATTACAGACTGCGAGCCTATACGTGATCTCCTAACATCCCCCCCCCGATCAGCCGGGTTAGAGTGACGCTATTACTGCTGAACTACTGGAACATCGGTACTACTGTTTATTATGGAGGGGGACACTCTTGCAACCTTACAAACGCTTCTCTTTGAATTAGATATGAAGATGCAACACAATTTCTACGATCTTCAGCGCACCATCAGAGACACATGGGGGAGAGAGCGTAAAGACACTCTCAAGATGGCGGACTATGAAGAGAATTCAGCGCAGCACAATGATTCACGGAGAACTCTCAGCTCCAAGACAAGTAACGACCAGCATAGCGCAGTGTCGTGTTCTTACTTGGAAGGAGAACAGAACATATCCCCACTGAAAAAGGAGCACTGTACTTCAGATACTACAACAGATCCTCTCCCCATTGTGCTGCCTCAACGGGATCCCCCGCTGCTTGAAATGTTGGATGGTTCGGTCGGCCACCCGACAAGCAAAGTCAAAGTTAAGGTCCCTGAGAGACAGACTTGCGTTGAGAGGTGGGTAGGAGAGAGAGTATCCCGATATCAACTGGATGCTTCTGAGCGGGAGACTTCTGCAGTATATAGAACACCTAACGTCTTGAACCCGGCTCCCTGTTATGCCCTCAGCCGATTATACCTGTCACTGGGGCATGTTTTTTTTTTTGGGCCCTGTGATGCAAATCCCACCATGCTTCCACAATCTACAAAATGCGGATAAGATTGTAGCATTAGGTATTGGTTGAGCTGGGACTACCGTGGCGCTCACGCTTGTAAAGATGAAATGTACTTTTCTGTTTAGAGACTTTCTCATCAGTTATCTCAACTTAAATTGTTTATCTTTATGTTACAGGAGTGGGTAATAATGAACCGTTGTCTTACTTTACTATTGTGCTATGTTACTGTTCATATACACGTGCTTTTGTGGTTTGCATGTTTTAAGTATTACTGTCCCTTACGGACCCCCCCACAGCTATAGTTGAGCCTGTTAACACGAATTGCTTAACCTATAGGAAATTTCTCGGTGTGGTATTGTGCACTCCATTACCCTCCTTATATGCTTTATATCTTTATACGATCTCTCTGCACACGGCAGCCCAAGTTCCCTTAGAGATGGGAGTATAGACAGTTTAATTGAACAGCTATTAAAATATACATAACATATCCATGCCAGATTTATACCTAGCGTATACTATTAGTTTCACATTGTATATTCTACTAACTCCCTCCCAATCCAGTGCTTCAGATAGCTTGACAGCTGATAGAAAATCACCCCGCTAAAATATGGATATTGTGAAAGGGAAGACCTAGAGGACTGTGCCGTGCTATTTTCTCCACCACTTATTAATTTTAGAATATTTATCGAATACGCTGTTGGTAAATATGTTTATGAGATTCTACAATGCTATTTTCTTTTTCCATGTATCTAGGCCCCATCTAGGTAACATGACTCCATACAAAGGTTTTTTTAACCGCTTTACTCTTCCACAGTGATTTCTACTACCCATCTTACACTCCGCTAGTACGGTACCTGTAACTTACATGTTATTATTTTCTCATAAGACTTGGGAGTGTCTATACATGTGATTATCATATGTACCCCGATTGCAGAATTATACGACTCATAGGGAATTAGTTTAGCAAGTATTTTAGTGGGTTATGGACCTTGTGACGTAGAGATCCCAGAAAGTTAAGCAAATTTTCACTTTTTGTTTCACTCATAGATTTTAGCATAAGTCATTTATGTATTTTGGGTTGTGCTGTGTAAAACCATGAGTCACTTATCACTTAGCAGGAGAGAATGATGTATCCTAATGTGGCGTCTGTAATACTACTTATATATATCTCTAGGCCTCGGCCTGTTAACAACACCCCATAAAAAGCGGTATACCCCCTCCTCTTCTTAAAGTGCCTCTCCCTTATTTTTACACTCCTTTTACATATTCAGCAAGTTCTTTATATATACTTTGATTTTATTACTATTGTCATATAGATATAGTATTTGTTATTAAAGCGGTGCTTATCCGCTGACATCTCCCTAATTCCCCCCTCGCCCTATATGTAGCTCCTTGTATCAGGACCCTTTAAAAATAGAAAGCTAATAATTAAGATGACAAATAACATCTCTAACAAATTAGTTACAGTTTATAGCATATTGGGTCACCCCAGTAGCTTCAATGTTCCCTTAGAATGTGTCACGACACGAGAGCCTGGACTAATAGCTACAGCCATTGTGATGTTTTAAAAATCTATAAAAAGTTGGTTTTCAGTTAGAAATGGGCAAATATTGCATGACATGTTGTTTTTACAAATATTGCTGTTTAGATATCCATAATTCTGCAATGTAATGTTGATGTACCATGTTTACTTATTGTTATCAAACAAAACCATCAATAAAAAACCTTTAAAAAAAAAAAAAAAGAAAACTGGCTCAACAATAAAAGTATCCAGTTTCCAAAAACAAGAAAAATACAAGAGTTAAAGGGACAGTCTAGTATAATCAACTTCACAATTTACTTCCATCATCAAACTTGCTTTTTTTTTCTTGGTATTCTAAGTTGAAGCCAAACATAGGTAGGCTCATAAGCTGATTTCTAAGCCTTTTAGGGTTGCCTCTTATCACATGCTTTTTTTAAAATCTCTTTTCAACACAAAGAGACAGAAAGTACACATGGGCCATATAGATAACACTGTGGGGGTTATTTAAGATTTAGTAAGCTACAAACAGCAGGCCTGCTGAAACCAACCATTATGTGCTTCCCCTATGCAAATGCAAATTTATACAGACCAGAAATACAGGTTTTTTAAAGCCATGCTTTTCTTGAAAAACATACAACAGGCCTTTGAAACCAACCACTATTTGCGCTTTTTAAATAAAGTACTGCATACAAAAACTTTGCTATAAAACACCAAATCTACATTTACTGCAGTTAAATTTAAAATAAATCAACATTCATTTGATTCCTGCAAAACTAAATGGCATATGGATTCGTCTACAACTTCATGGCCGCCAAAATGTGGTTATCTATTAATTTAAAATATCTTTAATTTAAACCACTAAATCTCTATGGTGGTACCACTAAAACCAACACAGATAAATTGTGAAATAAACTCTGAGAGGGGTTCTCCATTATTTGTCAAACAGTTTATTTAGGAATCAATATATGTTAATAATAAGATAAATATTTACAGGTATATATATATAAATCTATTTTACAGATAAACAGTCCAAAATTTAATTAATACAGGGCAATTCTTCTACACTAAGCCCAATTGTGCAATACTGCTACACAGAATATTATCCCAGAAATACTTAGCCAGATTTTCTGTGTCCAACGTCATCCATCTTTTAGCAGGAGCAGGATAAAATAGAGAGACAGAGGTGTTACAGTATTTTATAACCCAATTCAAAAGGGAGTGGCTTATCAAATGTCACTCAAAAAGACCATTGGGTGTGTCTTTCTAAACTACACTAGACAAAAGAACTACTTGAATAAACCAGCTATGTGAATTATCAGTTATAAAATCTGTGAGCTATATTCCAATATCCCTGTGATAAAAATGTCACCACATCTAGTTCCACTAAGATGACTCTGTTTTATGCCACCTACGGATACCACCCACAGTCTATTCGACTTACACAAACCAACACTCCTTCAGCTAATTCCTATCTCACCAAGTTACAGGATAGTTTGATTCTTCTAAAAGAACATCTACAGAAAGCTAAGACCGATCAGCAGTATTATTATAATGCTAGACATAGACCTAGTCCTGAATACAAATTGGGTGACCTGGTATGGCTTTCTACCAAGAATTTGAAACTCTCTATACCATCCAGAAAGTTGGGTAGTCAGTTTGTTGGACCTTTTAAGATTAAACGTATTCTCAACCCTTCAGCTGTTGTTCTGGATCTTCCATCTAAATACGTCTTACACCCATCATTTCATGTTTCTCTTCTAAAGCCTCATAGGACGAGTAGTGAATTCACTCGTAGGACGGTTCCTCCTCCTCCAGTGATTTTGGATGAGCATGAAGAATATGAAGTTGAATCTATACTCGACTCCCGAATGCTACGAGGACGATTGCAGTATCTAATCCGCTGGAAGGGTTACGGTGCGGAGGAGGATTCGTGGGTTCCTCATTCCCAGGTTCATGCCCCTATGCGGATAGCGGCGTTCCACAAGCGCTATCCCCTCAAACCATCCCTGGCATCTTCGGAGCTGATGCCTTGAAGGGGGGGATCTATAATGTCCCTTTAACTGGAACTCCACCCCTAAAGCCTTTATAACCTCATTCTCACATCAACTCATTGCTTGATTATTTTGTTGCTTTGAGTAGTGCTAACCTTACTCATTTATTTGACAAGTCAAGTCTCTAATTCCTGAAAGGTGTAACTTTGCTCTGTGTTACTTCAAAACCTAGCTACCTAATTATTGCCTAATTTGCACCTACCTGTTTGCTGATTCTGGTATTCATCTGAGTCTCCCTGTCAGCCCTGCACTACCTGTTTGGATCTACATTCCTGGCGTATTCATCCGCCTGTTTCCTTTCACACTGAGGATTTCACACGCTGCAGCAGCACGCTAAGGATCTCAGCCGCTGTTCCTGTTCTCTCCTGGAAGTCCGTCTCTCCTAGTATCTACACCGGATCATTCTCCTATTTGCCTATCTGTTCCCCGCTAGAGCTACCGGTCACGCAAGTACTTTTGTTCTGAATACAAATTATTCTGCCATGCTGCTCTTTTCAATCATGCTTGCTAAATGTGCATTGTCTACACTGTCTGCAGTATACTTTGTCTAAGCAACTTAACTACAGCCTGTACTTACCACTAGCTCTCTGGGTCAATTGCTTCTATGTGTGCATAACTCTACTACCTGCTTCTCAAACCAGCCTAAGTGTATAAATCTGCTTGCTTTGACCTGCTAAGTGCTGCATATACAGAATTTACATTCTTATTTGTGCATAATACTTACCAACTACAGATAAATTAGTATTCAGACTCTCCTAATGAATCTTATTATTTAACTCATTCCACCTATACTTTCATATATATATATATATTCCTTTATTCATATATATATATATATTCCTACTGCTGGGACTCAATTACTGAAGTAACTGCTGTAATTAATTAACCCTTTTGTTACAGACTTATAACATTAGGTGTTCCACTTTACAGCTACAAATAATCTGTTTTTCATTATATGAGAATTATAAACAGGTTATTACACTAGCCAATAAGGAATGACAAACATATGTGTTCACCACTCACTGGTCTTGTCCAGCTCAGGAATGGCACAAGAGTGCACCTGTTGCATGATTTTAGCTTTGTGTAACTGAACCCTTTGAATTTATTTCAAAAATTAAATGCAAGGCAATTTTATTTTTACAAGAATATGCCCAGCTCTGTTTAATAGACTGATAGTATCTTAAGCCATTTCCAGCCATCTCTGAAGTCAAGGGTTAAGAGTGGATGTGATACATTTTAGTGGGGATGTCACACAGCAATCTTACAACAATGTTCATATTTGTTTTCCCTAGCTTTGTTAAGTTAGGACACTCATAAAAGTTAATGCAAGAGATTATCTGACCTGAAAAAGGTTACCAAAATGTGATGAGAGATGTTGTATTATCATCCCTCTTACGACAAGTGCAAGATTTAAAAATGGGAGTACTCTGAAAATAGATAAAAGCTTTTCTGATCCTCTTGAATGGCTCCAAAATGCTCCTGTAAAGATTAGGAACAATTTAACTTAAAAGGCAAATGAAGCATGTGTAAGTAGAGACTGTCAACTTGGAGCTATTGTTTTGTAGAATGGATCCTATGTAAGATGTATCTTGTGTAAGAATGCATTTACAAAATGCCTTGCCTCAACTAACAACTGTTTAAAAGATAGACCAGGTAAATGGATAGTAATTCTACTCTCCAGGATAGTTTCTTACATAGCATATACTACCCTAAACACCATTTCAAATAACTGTATTGCTTAAAATTGATGCGTGTGATATTATTAAACTTTTGTAACATTATTGAAGTTTTATTACTTTATTTTTTAATGGGTCACAGTATATGTTATTAAACCAATAATAGGCTAGATCTATGTCATCTGTGATTGATAATAATAAAGCCCTGCCATTATCAGTAGTAGGGAGTCAGCTTAGCTATCTCAAATAAGCCACAAGCTCATATATATATATATATATATATATATATATATATATATATATATATATATATATATATATATACAGGGAGTGCAGAATTATTAGGCAAGTTGTATTTTTGAGGATTAATTTTATTATTGAACAACAACCATGTTCTCAATGAACTCAAAAAACTTATGGCTGAATATTTTTGGAAGTAGTTTTTAGTTTGTTTTTAGTTTTAGCTATTTTAGGGGGATATCTGTGTGTGCAGGTGACTATTACTGTGCATAATTATTAGGCAACTTAACAAAAAACAAATATATACCCATTTCAATTATTTATTTTTACCAGTGAAACCAATATAACATCTCAACATTCACAAATATACATTTCTGACATTCAAAAACAAAACAAAAACAAATCAGTGACCAATATAGCCACCTTTCTTTGCAAGGACACTCAAAAGCCTGCCATCCATGGATTCTGTCAGTGTTTTGATCTGTTCACCATCAACATTGCGTGCAGCAGCAACCACAGCCTCCCAGACACTGTTCAGAGAGGTGTACTGTTTTCCCTCCTTGTAAATCTCACATTTGATGATGGACCACAGGTTCTCAATGGGGTTCAGATCAGGTGAACAAGGAGGCCATGTCATTAGATTTTCATCTTTTATACCCTTTCTTGCCAGCCACGCTGTGGAGTACTTGGACGCGTGTGATGGAGCATTGTCCTGCATGAAAATCATGTTTTTCTTGAAGGATGCAGACTTCTTCCTGTACCACTGCTTGAAGAAGGTGTCTTCCAGAAACTGGCAGTAGGACTGGGAGTTGAGCTTGACTCCATCCTCAACCCGAAAAGGCCCCACAAGCTCATCTTTGATGATACCAGCCCAAACCAGTACTCCACCTCCACCTTGCTGGCATCTAAGTCTGACTGGAGCTCTCTGCCCTTTACCAATCCAGCCACGGGCCCATCCATCTGGCCCATCAAGACTCACTCTCATTTCATCAGTCCATAAAACCTTAGAAAAATCAGTCTTGAGATATTTTTTGGCCCAGTCTTGACGTTTCAGCTTGTGTGTCTTGTTCAGTGGTGGTCGTCTTTCAGCCTTTCTTACCTTGGCCATGTCTCTGAGTATTGCACACCTTGTGCTTTTGGGCACTCCAGTGATGTTGCAGCTCTGAAATATGGCCAAACTGGTGGCAAGTGGCATCTTGGCAGCTGCACGCTTGACTTTTCTCAGTTCATGGGCAGTTATTTTGCGCCTTGGTTTTTCCACACGCTTCTTGCAACCCTGTTGACTATTTTGAATGAAACGCTTGATTGTTCAATGATCACGCTTCAGAAGCTTTGCAATTTTAAGAGTGCTGCATCCCTCTTCAAGATATCTCACTATTTTTGACTTTTCTGAGCCTGTCAAGTCCTTCTTTTGACCCATTTTGCCAAAGGAAAGGAAGTTGCCTAATAATTATGCACACCTGATATAGGGTGTTGATGTCATTAGACCACACCCCTTCTCATTACAGAGATGCACATCACCTAATATGCTTAATTGGTAGTAGGCTTTCGAGCCTATACAGCTTGGAGTAAGACAACATGCATAAAGAGGATGATGTGGTCAAAATACTTATTTGCCTAATAATTCTGCACTCCCTGTATATATATATATATATATATATATATATATATATATATATATATATATATATAGAGAGAGAGAGAGAGAGAGAGAGAGAGAGAGAGAGAGAGAGGGGGGGGGGGGGGTTCTGTAAAGCTCTCTGATATAGCAAGATTATTTAAAATGTACAATTAGGCCCCTCAAATAATTTTTGGAAGTTGTTTATATTGCGGTGCAGGGTTCTGGATGTGAAAGAGAGACACCTAGAATACAATATAATGCTGAACTCCCCTGTTCAGCCCAAGGAACTCCCCTATCCTTCCCACTTTCTAAAGTTATTATTTTTAGAGCAAATATAACATGCAATGTAATTTGAAAAAGATACACAGAAACATACAAAAAATAAACAATCCTAATTTGGAAGTAACAGAAACTTTAAAAATATAATCAGAATTTGTAAAATCACTTCTGCATCTTAATCTAAATGCATTAAAATACAAAAGATAAAGTTTAAATATAATAATACTGAAAGGCCCAATCTGAAGCGTAAAGTAATATAAAATACAAAGCAATAAAAATGTAATTGTAATCATGTCATGCCATGCTATATTGCATTTGGCTTATCTCTCCTTCATATACAAAAAATCAGGGAATGCCCCTTAAAGAAGTATAGCAACATTTTCCTGTCTAGAATCTTGTATAAGATCATGTGAGTGGAAAGCTTTATCGGAGGCATCTCTCATATCTCTGGGACTTCCAGGTTCAACCCTTTTTCTTTTAGTATTCAGTGAGTTCAGCCCCTGTGAAGTCTGCACTATAATTTCTCTCCAAGCAGGAGAATCTTTTATCATCAGGCCCCTATAGAGAACAATGGAAAATAAACATCTATGGGCTCCATGTACTAACAGGCGGGCGGACAGCTTCGCTACACATGGGCAGCGGATCTGTTTGTCTGCTGGCCCATATGTATCATTACACACTTATCGCAGTGTGTAATGCCCGCCCCTTCATTCCCACGACCAATCGCATGACTGAAGGGGCTGTCAATCACCGAGAGCGAGCAAGCTCTCAGTGATTTTCCCTCACCACCTCAGAGGTGGCATAGGGTGTAAGAAGCAGCAGTCTAATGACCGCTGCTTCTTATATTGTGGGGCCCTGGAGCAGCTCTCGCTGCTTCGTACATGGAGCCCTTAGTATCTATCTGTTACACCTCCCACTGGGAAAATGAAGCCTTCTTGTTTACATAGTGTTTTTATAGCCAGTACACTAGTTTCCCAGAATATTTGTGGATAAAGCAGACAAAATCAGTTATTCCAAACTACAAAATTAAGGTAAAGAAGTTATTTGAAAACAATTTAATACACTCCAGCAGGTAAAAAATATCACTGGGAACACAGGGGAGAGGACATTACAGTACATTGTCCCTTTTAAGTCTCATTTTTTTAATTTGAATGGAGGGCTCAGACAGTAAACTGTATTTTAGTTTTTTTCTTGCAGAAAGTAGGATAATGTGGCATCCAAGGTATAACCTAAAAAGTAAGTACATTTAATGTTCTAGTATCTTACGGCTAGATTTAGAGTTTTGACGGTAACAACCCGCGTAGCTAACGCTGGCTTTTTTCTGGCCGCTCCTTTAAAATAACTCTGGTATTGAGAGTCCATATAATGTCAGCGTTAGGCTCCAAAAAAGGAGCGTAGAGCATATTTAACGCAACTGCAACTCTCGATACCAGAGTTGCTTACGGACGCGGCCAGCCTCAAAAACGTGCTCGTGCACGATTCCCCCATAGGAAACAATGGGGCAGTTTGAGCTGAAAAAAAACCAAACACCTGCAAAAAAGCCGCATTCAGCTCCTAACGCAGCCCCATTATTTGCTATGGGGAAACACTTCCTACGTCTGCACCTAACACCCTAACATGTACCCGAGTCTAAACACCCTTAACCTTACACTTATTAACCCCTATTCTGCTGCCCCCGCTATCGCTGACCCCTGTATATTATTTTTAACCCCTAATCTGCCGCTCCGTATACCGCCGCTACTTACATTATCCCTATGTACCCCTAATCTGCTGCCCCTAACACCGCCGACCCCTATATTATATTTATTTACCCCTAATCTGCCCCCCACAACGTCGCCTCCACCTGCCTACACTTATTAACCCCTAATCTGCCGAGCGGACCGCACCGTTATTATTATAAAGTTATTAACCCCTAATCCGCCTCACTAACCCTATAATAAATAGTATTAACCCCTAATCTGCCCTCCCTAACATCGCCGACACCTAACTTCAATTATTAACCCCTAATCTGCCGACCGGAGCTCACCGATATTCTAATAAATGTATTAACCCCTAAAGCTAAGTCTAACCCTAACACTAACACCCCCCCTAACTTAAATATAATTTAAATCTAACGAAATTAATTAACTCTTCTTAAATAAATTATTCCTATTTAAAGCTAAATACTTACCTGTAAAATAAATCCTAATATAGCTACAATATAAATTATAATTATATTATAGCTATTTTAGGATTTATATTTATTTTACAGGTAACTTTGTATTTATTTTAACCAGGTACAATAGCTATTAAATAGTTAAGAACTATTTAATAGCTAAAATAGTTAAAATAATTACAAATTTACCTGTAAAATAAATACTAGCCTAAGTTACAATTAAACCTAACACTACACTATCAATAAATAAATTAAATACAATTCCTACAAATAACTACAATGAAATAAACTAACTAAAGTACAAAAAATAAAAAAGAACTAAGTTACAAAAAATAAAAAAATATTTACAAACATAAGAAAAATATTACAACAATTTTAAACTAATTACACCT
This sequence comes from Bombina bombina, assembly GCF_027579735.1. Taxonomy (NCBI): domain Eukaryota; kingdom Metazoa; phylum Chordata; class Amphibia; order Anura; family Bombinatoridae; genus Bombina; species Bombina bombina. The sequence continues at coordinate 132,864,882 of NC_069500.1, forward strand.
ACTCTAAGCCCCCTAATAAAATAACAAAGCCCCCCAAAATAAAAAAATGCCCTACCCTATTCTAAATTACTAAAGTTCAAAGCTCTTTTACCTTACCAGCCCTGAACATGGCCCTTTGCGATCAGCCAATAGAATGTGAGCTCAATCTGATTGGCTGATCGGATCAGCCAATCGGATTGAACTTGATTCTGATTGGCTGATTCCATCAGCCAATCAGAATATTCCTACCTTAATTCCGATTGGCTGATAGAATCCTATCAGCCAATCGGAATTCGAGGGACGCCATCTTGGATGACGTAATTTAAAGGAAATGTCATTCGGCTAGTAGGCGTCGGGAGAAGAGGATGTTCCACGTCGGATGGAAGATGATGGCTCCCGAAGAAAGAAGATTGAAGATGCCGTTGATAGAAGACTTCATCCGGATCATGGACCTCTTCAGCTCCCGCTTGGATGAAGACTTCATCCGGATCATGGACCTCTTCAGCTCCCGCTTGGATGAAGACTTCAGCCGGATCATGGACCTCTTCAGCCCCCCGCTTGGGCTTGGATCAGGACATCGGAAGAGCTCTTCAGGACGGATCGGTGAACCTGGTATGGTGAAGATAAGGTAGGAAGATCTTCAGGGGCTTAGTGTTAGGTTTATTTAAGGGGGGTTTGGGTTAGATTAGGGGTATGTGGGTGGTGGGTTGTAATGCTGGGGAGGGTATTGTATGTTTTTTTTACAGGCAAAAGAGCTGAACTTCTTGGGGCATGCCCCGCAAAGGGCCCTGTTCAGGGCTGGTAAGGTAAAAGAGCTTTGAACTTTAGTAATTTAGAATAGGGTAGGGCATTTTTTTTATTTTGGGGGGTCTTTGTTATTTTATTAGGGGGCTTAGAGTAGGTGTAATTAGTTTAAAATTGTTGTAATATTTTTCTTATGTTTGTAAATATTTTTTTATTTTTTGTAACTTAGTTCTTTTCTATTTTTTGTACTTTAGTTAGTTTATTTCATTGTAGTTATTTGTAGGAATTGTATTTAATTTATTTATTGATAGTGTAGTGTTAGGTTTAATTGTAACTTAGGTTAGGATTTATTTTACAGGTAAATTTGTAATTATTTTAACTATTTTAGCTATTAAATAGTTCTTAACTATTTAATAGCTATTGTACCTGGTTAAAATAAATACAAAGTTACCTGTAAAATAAATATTAATCCTAAAATAGCTATAATATAATTATAATTTATATTGTAGCTATATTAGGATTTATTTTACAGGTAAGTATTTAGCTTTAAATAGGAATAATTTATTTAAGAAGAGTTAATTAATTTCGTTAGATTTAAATTATATTTAATTTAGGGGGGTGTTAGTGTTAGGGTTAGACTTAGCTTTAGGGGTTAATACATTTATTAGAATAGCGGTGAGCTCCGGTCGGCAGATTAGGGGTTAATAATTGAAGTTAGGTGTCGGCGATGTTAGGGAGGACAGATTAGGGGTTAATACTATTTATTATAGGGTTAGTGAGGCGGATTAGGGGTTAATAACTTTATAATAATAGTGGTGCGGTCCGCTCGGCAGATTAGGGGTTAATAAGTGTAGGCAGGTGGAGGCGACGTTGTCGGGGGATGATTTGGGGTTAATAAATATAATATAGGGGTCGGCGGTGTTAGGGGCAGCAGATTAGGGGTACATAAGGATAACGTAAGTAGCGGTGCTTTGCGGTCGGCAGATTAGGGGTTAATTATTGTAGGTAGCTGGTGGCGACGTTGTGGGGGGCAGGTTGGGGTTAATAAATATAATACAGGGGTCGGCGGTGTTAGGGGCAGCAGATTAGGGGTACATAAGTATAACGTAGGTGGCGGTCGGCAGATTAGGGGTTAAAAAAATTTAATCGAGTGGCGGTGATGTGGGGGGACCTCGGTTTAGGGGTACATAGGTAGTTTATGGGTGTTAGTGTACTTTAGAGTACAGTAGTTAAGAGCTTTATGAACCGGCGTTAGCCCAGAAAGCTCTTAACTACTGACTTTTTTCTGCGGCTGGAGTTTTGTCGTTAGATTTCTAACGCTCACTTCAGCCACGACTCTAAATACCGGAGTTAGAAAAATCCCATTGAAAAGATAGGATACGCAATTAACGTAAGGGGATCTGCGGTATGGAAAAGTCGCGGCTGAAAAGTGAGCTTTAGACCCTTTTTTGACTGACTCCAAATACCGGAGGTAGCCTAAAACCAGCGTTAGGAGCCTCTAACGCTGGTTTTCACGGCTACCGCCAAACTCCAAATCTAGGCCTATATAAGTAAAAAATTTGGAGTTATCATGGCAGACAAAAAATAAAATACATATCTCAACTTTTTTCGCAATTTTTTTTGGGTTGCCATTATTACCTATAGTCTTATTTTGCAATAGTTTGAACTAGACAAGCGTATTTGGAAGTTTCATTCACTGGCGAATGCGAAAGAAGTTGGCTTCTTGCGGCATTCAGTTCTTTTTTTAGGAGACATATTTATTCTTGTGAAAGTGCAACTCACTAAATGTGCAAATCCAGATCTTAGTAAGTTGCACTAAATCCGGCTCTGAATATAGCTTCTTTCGCATTCACCAGGGAACGAAAGTACCGAATGCACATGTCTAGTTTCAATTCAAAATGTTAAGTATATCAATATCAAATCAAACTTTTAACTTATTAAAAATGATAAGGATGTTTACACACATCAAACAGTCTTCTGCTTACATGAACACATAAGTCCAGATGGTCTAATAACATTTTGTATGTGCCTCAGAGCACAGATTTTTTGAAGGTCCTGGCTTTTGCAGATTTGCAGTCAGACAATTGGCAAATTGCTGTGGTGGCAACATATGGAATATTATTTTACAAATTATTATTATTAGTTTTTTGCTTTTATGTATATTTTATGTATGTATTTAGTAATGCAATGCTGTCCCATGATGCATTGGGAAAGAAAATGTTTTTTTTTTGTCAGAAAAAAATCCTCTACTCATTTAAAATTCAAACTAAGTGCTTTTGCATTGTCTTTTTATAATACATTTCTCGAATATGCAATTCTACTGTGTTCAGTGTTCCTTTAAATATGATTCAGGCACTCCATCTACCACTTACCTTATATAGAGGAGACAATTTGGGCTTGTGTCTGTAGACAAAAAGGCTAGCCACTGTTATTGTGTTATTAAAAAAGTGCAATCAGTTACAGGCAATGAGGGAAAGTTATGTAGCAGGGTTAGCCTTTAAAATTCTGCATAGTGCTTGTACACTACTGAGAATTAGCAAATCCACAATTCAGAGATAAAGAAAGTATAATGCAAAAGTTGTTTTACTACACATAACTTAACATTCTATATAACAATTTCAAGGTATTTACTGTCCCTTTAATTATTTAATAACACCTATTTTACTTATTGTTTGCATATGTGGATGTATTGGCAACACTTACTGTGATATTTTTATTTCGTTTTATTTTTGTTTATTTAGTTAGTTACTGCAATATAAAATTGTAACAGGAAACTTTATAAACAGAGAAACAAATAAACCTTACAAGAAGCTGCAGTTGTTGGATCTAAACTCTACAGGCTGTATTAGGCTTTCTAATGTCTAAACATCAATTCAATTTCTAAATTAAAAAAGAAATTTAGGTTTACAAAAATCTGATAAGAGTTCTCCATCTGCCATGTGGTAGAGTTGACAGATGCTTCTTTTTGCTGAAGCTAAGATAAACCTGACATTATCCAATCAGCTTTGTATTGGGTTAAGTCTGATTTGCTGACCGAGCTTGTTTCATGCCTGGAAAACGTTACTAATCCCTTTCTTGTTCCATTTACCCTACATATATTGTACTTAATATGCATTAGGTTGCCTGTTGCAACTAACTGAGATTTTCTTTTTTTTATATATTTAATGATGAACTTTCACTGGAGAGTGTTTCTGAAGATTAATAGAGAAATTATATTATGAAATTATGTTTTCCAGCTACAAGTTTTAATTAACCTTTCCAGAACAAATGTTGCTGTCAAGTTGTTGTTTATATCAACTAAAAAGTATTTAATGTTGCCCATTTTTCATTGTATCTTGAGATTGTTTGCAGTAGGGTCATTATAGAAAGTCATTGCAAACAAAAAGATTATTTTGTTTTACATGTAAATGTTAAATTAAAGGGACAGTCTACTTCAAAAATGTTATTGTTTAAAAAGATAGATAATCCCTTTATTAACCATTCCACAGTTTTGCATAACCAACATGGTAATTTTAATATTTTTTTTACCTCTATGATTACCTTGTATCTAAGTCTCTGGAGACTTCCCCCTTATTTCAGTTCTTTTGACCGACGTGCATTTTAGTCAATCAGTGCTGACTCCTAGGTAACTCCACAGGAGTGAGCATAATGTTATCTTTATGGCACACATGAACTAGCACTGTCTAGCTGTAAAAAACTGTCAAAAAGCACTGAGAAAAGAGGTGGCCTTCAAATGATTAGAAATTAGCATATGAGCCTACCTAGGAGTAGACAACAAAGCAAATTGGATAATAAAAGTAAATTGGAAAGTTGTTTAAAATTGCATGTCCTATCTGAATCATGAAAGTTTAATTTTGACTAGACTGTCCCTTTAAAGGGGCTTGTTATATTATTAATGAAATGTTCTGTTTAGTTAAAGTATTTTGTTATTAAACTGATCTCCCTAGGTAACTATGGGCTCCATTTATCAATTAGTGGATGCCACTTCAGAGGCCCAGTAAGACCGCTGCTCCTTAACCTCTCCGCCACCTAAAAGGTGGCGGATTGAATTCATCCCGATGCAATACGATCGGGATGATTGACAGCCCCTGCTAGAGGACGATTGCGGCATTGAACAAGCATTTCTGGTGAAATGCTTGCGCAATGATAAATGCGGACAGCATATGCTTACTGCATTTTGCGATGTCCAGCGGACAGATATCATGTCCACTCGACATTAATAAAGCAAGCCCTATGTGTCTAAGCCCTAAAAAGTTTTAAAACCTATAGTTAAAGCAGGGGTGTCAAACTCAAATTCATCGGGGGCCGCATCAGCAGTTTAGTCACTGTAGGACTATGTGTCCACTCTTTATTATCATAAATGATTGTCACTGCATTCAATTATTACTGTTTTTTGTAATAATGTAAGTAATAACTAGCTCTGAAAGCAGAAACATAGTCAGAATAATGGCAAGTAGATATTCAAATGTACAATTATTGTACAATTTATTGAAAAATGATTTTTGGTAACAGACAGTAATTTTTTTTTTTTTAAACATACAAATATTGCCAAACACTGTTTATTACACATATGGCAAACACAAGGCATCAACTTTTCTTTTCTTGGACATTTTTGGGTTATTTGATTGTAGTTTATGGTCCCTATACCACTGTAAAGTGACACGGAAGTGGTCAGTATATCCAAAGTTTACCGCTCAGACTTTTAAGCAGAATAATAAGCAGACCCCCCCCCCCCACATACATCATATGTACTTACAGTACAGGAGAGAAGGGTTCAGGCAGCCGTTGGATCTGTCACATCACAGGATGGCTTGCGCTCAATATAAAAACAAGTGGAGGTTTCCTGAATGCATGTAAAGTGGAGGTTTCCTGTGTAGAACGGCCGGCGCCGCTAGAGGGCAGACGTTCTCTGGCTTGTAGGCTGCCGCGCATGTGCTGAAGAGGCGGCTTTCTTGTGTCAAAAAAAAAAGAAGGTGAAGGCTGGCGGCGGCTACACGGGCCACATGACGAAGTCTGGCGGGCCGGAATCGGCCCGCGGGCCTTGTGTTTGACACCCTTGAGTTAAAGGGATAAAAAAAAAATCACAAACAAGTATATGTTCTAAAATGTTACAGCAGTTTTTAAGTGCTCTGTTGCCGGCATGTAACAATAGAATTGATCACAATCAGTCAGCTATCTGTTTCCAATAATGATTTTTAGTTTTTGTCCGCAATGATCAATGTTATTCAAATGATCACAACCCAAAATGGATTTGGCTGCCAAAAATCCACAGCCGCTAATGTGTTTTCAATAGGTATGTGCATTTGGGTAGCTCTTATTTGCTCTTTTCAAAGATGGATTTATTTGTGTAAAAGTGCAACACACCAAAAAAATAATAAAAATTAAAAATAAATTTGTAGAAAAAGAGCTAAATGTTCTACATCAGCCATATGCAGCATTTATTTATATAAACACATTTTGAATGCACATGCCTAGTTTTCAATAAAAAGTTCCCCAAAACATATTTTAATTTTGTTAAAGGAACATTAAACTCCACATTTTTCTATAATGATTCAGGTAGAGCGTGCAATTTTAAACAACTTTCTAATTTACTCTTATTATCAAATGTTATTCATTCTTTTGGTATCCTTTGTTGAAAAGCAGGGACATAAACTCAGGAGCGTGCACGTGGTTGGAGAAATATATGGCAGTAGTTTTGCAAAAATGTTTATCTATTTGCTAGCACACTAGATACCAACATTATTTCCTGCCAAGTAATGTTCCAGACACCTAACTTGGTATCTCTTCAACAAATAATACCATGGGGAACAAAGCAAATTTAATAACAGAAGTAAATTGGAAACCTTTTTTCAAAATTGTGTGCTCTGTCTGAATGACAAAATAATATTTTTCGGTTTTGTATCCCTTAAAATACTTATTATCAGGAGAGAAACTGGCAATCCAACCAAAACTGAAACATACAATAGCCCTTTCATACCTCTTAAAGGGACAGGCAAGTCAAAATTAAACTTTCATGATTTAGATAGGGCATGCAATTTTAGGCAATTTTCCAGTTTACTTTTATCATTAAATTTGCATTGTTCTCTTGGTACGCTTTGGTAAAAGCTAAAAATGCTAATTTCTAAACCCTTGAAGGCCACATCTTATCTCAGCGCATTTTATTAGCTTTTCATAGCTAGACAGTGCTAGTTCATTTGTGCCCTATATATAACATTGTGCTCACTCCCAAAGAGTTAGCACTAATTCGCTGAAATGCAAGTTTGTAAAAAGCACTGAGATAATGAGGCAGTCTGCAGAGGCTTAGATACAAGATAATCACAAATGTAAAAAGTGTATTAAACGAATGTAAACTTTCATTAAGTAGTTCCCAGTTTTTTAATATACTATTAAAACAAGGGCACTTTCATTGATGAAAGTTTACATTGCACCATATTTTACAAATAATTACCTTTTACTTCTTCAAAACCAGATAGTCATCCCCCGCCTGCAGGTCACCAATGACGAAACTGGCTTCCTTCAATCACATCAGGACCTCACAAGATGGACTCTGGTGGGGAAGCAGTGATTGGAGGAATTTGGATTCGTCATTGGTGATGTATTTACAGAGAACCTGCAATCGGGGGGTGCAGATCCGGCTTTGTAGAAGTAAAACATAAGTAATTGTAAAAATACTGTACAATGTAAACTTTCATCAATGAAAATGCTCCTTTTTTAATAGTATTTTTAAAACCCGGGCACTAATTGATGAAAGTTTTCATTTACTTTAATATAATAGTGTTGGTTAGGCAAAACTGGAAAATAGTTAATAGTTAAAGGGATTATCTATCTTTTTAAACAATAAAAAAAATTCAAGTAAACTGTCCTGTTAAAGTTACAGTAAAGTTCTTTTGAATTAACCCCTTTTGTTCAGTGTGTAAGAGAAATACTCATTTACATGTATCAGATTCATCTATTGTAATCCAATCCATCCTGATCACTGCTCAGCAATATGAATGGTATGTGTATATAGGCATGATGGCATACTGTGCACTTATGCTCAATGTCTATATTGAAGCTTTAAATAAATTTACATTTTTTTTTTCAATATTTAGATTTATTGGTTTTCCATCAAGAAGAAGATTTCTATTAGAGACGTGCAGCCCAAAAATCTTCATTTCAGAGGAAATTTTGGTTCCGAATATTCAGGGAAATAAATTTCTGCAAATATTCAGCGGCTGCTCAATTTGTTATTTGTTTAATTTAAACAAAATGAAAACTGAATTTTCGTTAAACATTTACATTAATTTTTGTTAAAGCAAATGAAAATGTTTCAAAACTGCAGGTAAAAAGTTCACTTGTAGCTACAATACTTACCATAATGTGCTCTGGAGATCATGGAGAGAATGTTAAGGTATTTACCCCTAACAAAACCAAAAAAAAAAAAAAGGTAAATGGATGAATACTGATGATTTCATATTCGTTGTGCATTTATTCGAATATCCGTTGCATTAAAAAAAAAAAAAGATTTTCGTGACAAATCTGCATTCAAATGAAAACAAATACACATAATTAGTTTCTATTATAAAGGCTTCTCTCACCTTCTAAATCTGGATTTTAATAGTTCTGAAACTGTAAATCGTGAAACTGCTCCATAGCAATATTGTAACCGCAAATATTATGTTCAAATGAGATTGCGCCTTTGTGACCAGGTTTTTTAAAGGAAACTCACCTTCATGACCAGGCAAAACACTTTTAAATTCGCTCAAATTCAAATGCCCTTTGTTATCTTGGTATCCCTTGAAAAAGAATACGCACATATCCTACACTAGTGGGAGCTAGCTGTTGATTGGTACCTGCACACATTTGTCTCTTATGATTGGCTAACTAGAGGTGTTTAGCTAGCTGTCAATGTTCCTTCTACAAAGGATTACAAGAGAATGAAGCAAATTGGATAATAGAAGTAATTTGAAAAGTTAATTAATATTATATATTCTATCCAAATCACAAAATAAAGTGTTGGGGTTTCCTGTCCCTTTAATTTTAAAATAAGACTATCCTTGTTACCATGACTTTAATAATGTAAGTAACTTCTGATTTGCTTACACTTTTGTATGGTCAAGCCACTCCCCCTCCACACACACAAACAGCAATTACTCTGCTAGAGCCTGTACTACTGACCGTACCCACAGACACATTATTTAAAAAATTGTTATCATGTACATTGTTGTCAGTAAATAAAGGAACCTGAAATGTTTAAATAATTTTTGTTTTATAGACCAAGGACCTTGCCATTGAAAAACATATTGAATCTGTTTATTTAAAGGGACAGTCAACACCAGAATTTTTTTTGTTTAAAAAGATAGATAATTCCTTTATTACCCATTCCCCAGTTTTGAATAACCTACACTGTTTATTTTTACCTCTGTGATTATCTTGTATCTAAGCCTCTGCAGACTGGCCCCTTATTTCAGTTCATTTGACAGACTTGCATTTTAGCCAATCAGTGCTCACTCCTCAGTAAATTCACGTGTGTGAGCTGAATGTTATCTATGTGAAAAACATGAACTAATGCCCTCTAGCAGTGAAAAACTGTCAAAATTCTTTCAGATTAGAGGCGGCCTTCAAGGTATAAGAAATTAGCATATGAACCTCCTAGGTTTAGCTTTCAACTAAGAATACCAAGAGAAAAAAGCAAAATTGGTGATAAAAGTAAATTGGAAAGTTGTTTTAACATGCCCTATTTAAATGAAAGTTTTTTGACATGACTGTCCCTTTAATCTGTTTTACTGTGGCTAATTAGCTCCTGCTATGATAATTATGTAGAATACATCATTATGCTGGACCGCTTGTTTTATTACAATCACATACTGTTTATATCCCTTTAACTGTATGAAGAAATGGCACTCAGTGTTTAGGATTTAAAATTCCATTATGTAACACTCACTAACAATCTTAACAGCATCAGCAGTGACATAGAAGGTTCCCATTCTAATTTATATTGTCCCAAATTTCCTGAATTAAAGGGACACTGAACCCAAAAAAAATTATTTCGTGATTCAGATAGAGCATGCAATTTTACTCCTATTATCAAATTTTCTTCATTCTCTTGGTATCTTTATTTGAAATGCAAGAATGTAAGTTTAGATGCCGGCCCATTTTTGGTGAACAACCTGGGTTGTTCTTGCTTATTGGTGGATAAATTCATCCACCAATGAACAAGTGCTTTCCAGGGTTCTGAATCAAACAAATAGCTTAGATGCCTTCTTTTTCAAATAAAGATAGCAAGAGAACAAAGAAAATTTGATAATAGGAGTAAATTTGAAAGTTGCTTAAAATTGCATGCTCTGGCTTGCTCTGGACGGAGGAAGAGGAGGAGTCTGGAGCAAGAGTGTGTGCTCCAGGCTTTCACTCCCGGTAGCTTGGTTCTTGGCGGTTTTTCGCGCCTGGCTTTCCCCTGGACTTGGGGAAGCTTTGCTACAGCACAAGAAAAACATCCTTTTGGTGCTACCCCGGCAGCGCAAGATTCAACTGCGCTAAAAAAGGTCTGTCCCACCAAGAGCTTACATCGTTTGGCAGGCTACCTATGTAAGCTCCCCTTTAGGTGGAAGGAACGGGAAAATCGAAGGTGGGCCTCCCACTCATAATCCTGCCAATTGAGTGGGGCAAGAATCCCAGAGTCTACACACACAAGTACAGCCTTGACACAGTGGCGGCCACCCGAAACTTACCCTGCTACCTGATTCCCGAACATCGCGGAGGTCTTTGTGACTCGAGGGTAACGGGTCGAAGTAGTTCCGGCAGTCAACGCGAGGCTCTGCAGGAACAGCTGTTCTCCCCACCCACCGGTGCTGCGTGTGGGGATTGAGCAGTGTAAGTTCCTGACTGCCCCGGTTCCCGCAAGAGGCAACTCCAAAGAGAAAGCACCCCTTCCAGCGATTGCGGTTCTCCCCCACTGATGCTGCGAGGTGGTTCATGCAAAACAAGTAGCTGAGTCAAGGGGCAAGGGAGCGGCAAAAAGCCTCGGGAACCGAGGTAAACAATTTGATGCCTGGGACCAGCATTGAGCAGTGAGTAAAGCAGAATCTGGCTACAGAAAATACGCTGGCTGTTTACCAGGAACTGACACAAAACACAGAGCCACATGGTGAAGACGGGTAAGTGCGGGGCGGCTGTCACTGTGTTTACATACTCCAGCTGGCCGATAAAGAAGGTTGGTCGAATCTAATACGGCCTAGAAAGTAAAAAAAAACTCGGGTGGGAACCAGCTAATTGCCTACCCCTAGGTCTGGAACTTTTACCAATCTGGGCAGGAGAACAGTATTTAATGGTTTAACTGTTTTTTGAAAAGGAAAAAAGGGGAAAAAAGAAAAAGAACTCAAGGTTTGAACTTTGACACCTTGAAACTAGCTAATCCCCTCGAGGCAAATAAGCCATAACTCTGCTCTATCATCCCCTCAGTAAATTACTGACACTAGTAGGCCTCAGCTTTCTTACAAACATTGTTTTGGTTTTTTTCTTGTATTGTTTTCGCTGTTTGCTTAGACTCTTTTGTTTTGCTGTTTGTTTAAGCTGTTAAAAACACAAATAGGTGCCAGCAGGGTCGGAAATTCAGGAGATAACTGGCGATGTGAACAATAGCTGGCTTTTACGTCAATTTACCATGTAATATACAAAAATGAAATATGCTGTGTAAGGGTTAAGATATAAGATATAACCAATGCATCCAAATAATCTGCATTCCTTTTGGAACAATCAGGATCTGGTTTAGTTCCACTGTCATACAGAAATCGTTGTTATTATTAAGGGTTGTTCAATCCATAAATCTTTATTTAGTATTGCTGATAGGTAAATTGCAGGGTTAAAAGCTCCTGATCTAGCTCAGTGATGTGAGAAAAAGGAAAGAAAAAAGAGGAAGCTAATAGCTGGCTGTTCTATCAACACACTGATGAACTGTGCAAATCTTGAAAGTAAGGTGTAGAAATTAAGGCACATGATCTTATATAGGTATAAAAGCAATACTTTGTTATAGGAGGTAAGCAAGAGCTAAAGTGGTTTCATCATTTCATAGCAAATTTTTGATGTTATTAAGCATTTCATTCTCTGGTGCTGGCATTAAGAATCCAGTATTGTGTACATAGATCTGGAATACTCCGTGTAAAGGTTAAGGTATATGACTCAGTAATAGTATTGAAGTAACTCAGAGTGCTTATGAGGCATCTAGGACTTGGCCCAGCCATACTGCCTCTCAGTAATCACTGTGACTATTAGGAGCTATTTTTCTACACTGAACTTCCAGTGACACTGATGGGCAGATGCAGGGGTGAAAGTCCTGGATCTTGCAATTAGATGTGATTTCAGGCTGGTTTACCTATTAAAGAAAGGGAGAGAGAGAGGGGAAGGAAAGGGGGCAGAGGGGAGTAGAGGGGGTAGGAGAAGGAGGAAGGAAGGAGGGGAGAGGGGAAAGGAAAAGGAGAAAAGAAAAGCGGTTTAACGGTACAATATTGGAAAACTCAGTGTAAGGACTGTTAGCTAATTGTGGGGAAGACAGAGAGCCATGGTCTAATGAATCTCAACTGGATTATCTATTATCTTTCACTCCAGGGAAAAATTCTAAAACAGTCTATTTAGAGGCTAGGGACTGGCAGTTGCAACCTACCCCCTAGGGGGTTAACAATTGGTACACCTTCTTATCTAAGGAACATATCTAATATGATGTATTTTTAAATCATTAAACATTATAAAAGTTCTCCTCTGATACGTACAGTAACCAGGAGCAGCAGGGGAACCTAGGTGTTCGCATAGACCATCTGGCAGTTTCTTAGTTGGTCGTGGAATACACCTAGGTCTAACATACACAGCAAACATATTTGGCCTGTTATGATAGGAGCCTGATTTTTGCTGACAGCCCAACAGCAAGGGCACTGAAGATAAACACCTAGTCTAGACTAAGGTTCCAAAGTGCTAATATCCTTGTGTCCTTGGTTTCTGGCGCTAGAACACATCTAACACTTTGGTATATCTTGGCCCTAAAGAGGGCCCTTAATTTTTGTCACTTCACTATACTTCACTTTACTCTTAATTTTGAAGAGGCACGTTGGGTCTTTTTTTTTTTTTTTTTCTCTCGTCTTTCACATATCACTTTTGTGGCACTGCATTCCTTCACGACCTAAGCACTTTCCTCCCTTACCTCTTTCCTTTTTTTTTCCCCTCCTTCTCCCCTCCCCTCCTTTCCTTTAACTAGCACTCCAATTACTTAAGTCACCTAGTTTTCTTATTTTTGCACGTATCTTTGTATACACTTCTCCATCGTGTATGGATAAATATATCACTTCACCATCACTCACGGGAAAAAATATTCTGGGCATGGCAGCCAGGAACAAGGACCGTAAGGAATAAAATTCCGCCAGGGACACCGGCAGACACGCTTATAGAAACAACTCCCTTGAAGCCCCACAATCCTTCGATTCCATATGAATCAACAAATCTTGTTGCAAGTATACTAGAGGCCATTACTCCAAAATTTGACCTATTAAAAAGTGATATCAGACAGGATATCTCGTTACTGACCCTAGAGGTCAGACAGTTTTCGAAAAGAATTCAGGAGGCAGAGCAGAGAATTTCGGATTTAGAGGATACGTCAAATGCTTATTTTTCTAAAACCGAAGATCATCACTCTGAGATCTTGAAATTAAAAGCCAAAGTTGAAGATTTAGAAAATAGATCAAGGAGGAACAACCTCAGAATTGTTGGTTTCCCAGAATCGGCTAAACAGGAAGAGCTTATGCAGGTTATGACGCACACTATACCACAACTGTTAAAAATCCCCCCAGCACAAACACTTGTTTCGATCGAAAGAGTTCACAGACTGGGGAGGGCTCCCGACTCCTCAAGTAACATAGCCAGACCCAGACCAATCATAGCAAAATTCCTGAACTACCAGGACAAAATGATGTTCCTCCAATTTTATCGCAAGAATCAACCTATTTTCTATAATGGAGATAAAATGTTGTTATTTCAAGACTTTTCTATAGAAACCTCCACAAAGAGGAGGTAGCTCTCCCCGGTTTGTGGTAGGATGCTGAAGATGGGATGGCAAGCTACGGTCATCTTCCCAGCAAGACTTAAACTTACACTTGAAGGTCAAACGTTTTTTTTTTACTTAGTAGCTGATGCTGAAAAAAAGATAATGGAACATGGGGCTAAATGATAAATTTAGTGTAAGAATTAGGGATTGTTTTAGTTTATTATTAATTGTATGGGGTGGCTCCCTTTTTTTTTTTTTCTCTTCCCCCATTTTCCTTTTTTCCACAATCCCGCCCCTCCCTCCTCCCCCCCCCCCCCCCCCGCCGTGGGTCCCAGTCAATTCAGGAGTATTCTCCATATACGCAATTGCTTTTTTAGACATACATGAACAACCCATGGAATAAAGAAATTAAAATTACCTCATGGAATATAGGCGGAATTGCATCACCTATTAAACGAAAAGCAATTCTGACACATTTACAGAAAACCCAGTCCCTCATAGCACTACTCCAGGAAACACATCTTAACGCAGAGGAATCGCTGAAATTGAAAGCGTCCTGGGTGGCTGAATGCATCTTCGCACCCTCACTCAATAGGAGCAAGGGAGTTGCAATTCTGATTGGGAAGAAATTAAGTTATGAAAAACTAGATACATTGATTGACCCAGACAGTAGATTTATAATCTTAAAATTGAAAATTTCAAATTCAATATACACTATATGCAATTTGTACGCACCAAACATAATTGAGTATGGGTTTTGGGACTCTCTTCAAGCGAAAATCTTGCAAGTGGCGGAAGGTCACATAATAATAGCAGGGGACTTTAACATGTCCCCACGAGCCCCAATTGACAGATTGAGATATGGGTTGAAGCAGAAGATAAACAAGAAGGACAAATTGGGAAATAAATTATTCAAATCCATCATGAGAAACCTAGCAGTTAGAGATATTTGGAGAGTTCAGAATCCCGATAGTAGAAAGTACACATGTTGCTCTAAAACAACAAAATCTCTATCGAGAATTGATCTCATGCTAATTATTGATAGCCTCTATCACAAGGGGGTCAAAGCACATATAGATGAAATCTTATTATCTGACCACGCACCAATTACATTAAACATCCCTGACTCGAAAACTGGCTCTAAGAGACAGGCGTTTTACTACCCAAAATATCTTAATAAGAATGTAAAATTCAGACTGTGGCTCAAGGAAAGGTGGGAGGATTATTTTCGAAACAACAAAGACTCAGTGGCGAGTCCACTGATTCTGTGGGAAACAGCAAAAGCGGTACTGAGGGGGGATATAATCGCATATATGGCAAACATCAAAAAAGAAACACGCCGGAGGGAAAAACAAGTAATTGATACGGTAATTAATGCTTATAATAGGTATATAAATATATCTTCCGATGAGAATTGGAGAAAATACACCAAAGGTAAAGATGACAGAGACACTTTTTTACTTCTTAACTCAACACAAGCAGATTTAAGATACCAATCTAATTTTTATAAATTCGGTAACAAATCGGGCAAATTACTGGCCAAACTGGTTAAGAATTCGAGATCTTCAAAAACAGTGGAAACCATACGAGTTAATAAAACATTGCTTACCTCACCGGAGGAAATATCTGAATCCTTTTTTCTATACTATAAAGCAATTTATGCGGCGAACCCAGTAAATACAATTACAAAGGAGAGTTTTTGGAAAGATATCGCACTCACGAAAATATCTCCTGAATTCAACCTGGCGTTGAATGCCCCAATAACAGAGCTGGAAGTAAGCCAAGTAATTCAAGCTTTGAAAAGAGAGAAAGCGTCTGGCCCTGATTCGTTGCCAAATGAATTTTATAAAAGTCTAGATGAAGCAATCACTCCGCATCTGACTATTCTCTTTAATTATCTGTTCCAACAGAACAATCAAATATCTCCTAGCTTCCTAGCATCACATACTATACTAATACCTAAACCTGGCAAAGATCCACAATGCAGAGAGTCGTACAGACCCATTGCATTGCTTAATACAGATTACAAAATATTTGCTTCAATTATGGCCAAGAGAATGCAAAAAGGTTTAGGGGAATTGATTCATGAGGATCAGGTGGGGTTTCTTGTAAAAAGGAGCTCTTCATCTAAAATTAGACAACTTCTTTTATCCATTGATTATTTTAAGAACAGTGAAAGGAAGATAGCGGAAAATCTAACTGACGCTGCGATTATAGCGATCGACGCCTAGAAGGCGTTCGATCGAGTCAGTCATGACCACATTCTAACTACACTGAAACAATACGGATTTCAAGATAAATTTTTAAATCTTGTAAACAATTTATGTATGCAGGCAACATCAAAATTGGCCATGCATGGGCAAGAGTCACAGACTATCCGATTGGAACAGGGCACAAGGCAGGGATGCCCACTTTCCCCCCTTTTATTTGATCTAGCGATTGAACCCCTGGCCACAAAAATCAGAAATCACATCGATGGTATTAGGTTTAACAAACATGAGTTAAAAGTGTCTCTTTATGCGGACGATCTGCTGGTTTATGTCTCTAATACCTCTCAGAATATCCCAATAATTCTCAATTTAATTGAACAATTTGGCCAATTCGCAGGGTATAAAATGAACAAACAAAAAACAGAACTACTTTGGTTAAGGAAGACCGACACGTCATATTTAAATAATCCATTTAAGACAGTTCGGGAATCGCTCAGATATCTGGGGATATTTGTCTCGGCAGACCCCCAGGAATGGTACTCCTTAAATTTCACCCCAATCTTTGCACGTGCCATCTCTCTTATGAGAGATTGGCAGAATCTACCTCTCTCCCTTTCGGGGCGTGTCGCCCTATATAAAATGGTAATTTTGCCAAAGATATCATATACTCTTCAAAACCTCCCGCTTTTTATAAAAACGCAAGATATTAAGAAATTTAACACGGCTTTGCGGAAATTTATATGGCAGTCAAGGAAAGCCAGAGTCGCCTTGCATAGGTTATATCTAACTAGGCAATTTGCTGGGCTGGCTCTTCCAAACTTGTATCTGTACAATTTAGTTTTTTTGGGTCGCACTGCGGCAGACTGGGTAGCAGAAGCTGACTATTTTACGGATAATAAGTTAGAGGATAGTGTAACCTTCCCTTTAAAGCCAGTATTGCTCTTACATACACCGACCCACTTAATTCCTAAACAGGTGAAAAATTTTAAAACTATATATGTAATAATCCAGGCCTGGAAGAAGATAGGCACATTGCTGGGAATAAATACCAACATTCCCAGGTATCAAACCTTTTTAGGTAATATAGAATTTCAGGAGGGATCCCAAGCCCCGCACCTGAAAAAGTGGCAGGAGCAAGGGCTCAGACAGGTCGCACAGCTCCATCATTCAGAGTCAGGAGTCATTAAATCTTTCCATGAACTGAAAGTGGAATTCAATCTTAGTAATCAAGATTTTTTTGCCTATCTTCAAGCCAGGCATTACACTACTCAGCTACATGCCCAATACAATTGGAAGTGGACTTGGGGGAAGCTGGAGCCATGGCCAGCCCTGATTAAGGCTGGACGTGGCTCCATCTCCCCATGGTATACCCTCTTGAACTCGCAGAAAGGCCTCAGTAATGTTGAAAAACTAGCTCAAAAATGGTCAGATCAACTATCCATGAACATAGATAAGGAAATACATATTATGAGATCCTTCACGCCACTACGCAACACTACGATATCTGAAACATAGAGAGAGTCCCATACAAAGCTCATATATCAGATATATTACACGCCAGATAAAGCGTATAGATGGAATAATGCCGATTTCAAAAAATGTCCAAAATGCAGTCTATTGGCAGCAGACTTATTGCATATGGTGTGGCTATACCCAAAAATAGAACAATTCTGGCACAAACTAGAGTACTGGTTAGTAAAAGTGGTAAAAATAAAGCCTCTTAAATTTACTTTTTCAAACATAATTTTTTTGTCAAACAATAAGGAGGATTTCAGAGATGCTAAGATATTAAATCTAGTAGTTCTTGCCGCAAGAAATCTGATTTTTAAGAAATGGAAAACTAGATTTATCCCCACAGTGAACGAGGTTAAAAACTATCTTAAAAAACAATACAGAGTTGAACAACTCGCCACAGATCTAAACTCAGAGGGCGAAATTGTAACATTTTTTAGTTAATGGTCAAAATTCATTAAAAGTTTCTCGCCAAGCGAAATAGAGTATATGATAAGCCCATTTCAAAACTCGGAAATAGTTCTCTTGGGTATTTGGTAGTGTGGGGGTGGCGCGGAGGGGGGGGAAGAAGTCAAGTATTGCAGGGTTTTTTTTGTTTTTTTTTGTTTTTCTGTTTGTTGTGTGTGTTTTTGTTTTCTGGTCCCTTTGTCTTATAAAATTCAGAAACCTCAATAATTTATGTTAGGAAAAAAAAAAAAGTAGAAACTTATTAGTTCTCATTGGAAGGTGCAGGACGGTTAGATTCTTGCTTGACTGGTACTGATGCACTTACTTGATAGAGTAGACATAAACATGGTAAAGATGGTTGTATTCTTATATTTTTTATTGTTTTCTGATTGCCTCTTCAAAATGTTACTGAATCATGGAAAGTCATGGTTTATATAGATTTGTTGAAAAATCAAAGGTGTCGGTGAGACTTTTAAAAGTGTTATCAAGAACAGAATACCCAACAAGAAATTGAATAAACTTAGTTGTATTAAAACAGACCCATCTCAGCATATACAGCAGATAAGGTCATTATGATTTATTGTAATATGCATTGATCTTTTTGTGTGTACCAGATTATGGTTTATTGTTGCATATTTTTTTTGATGTTGGTATTGTTGAAAACCTCAATAAAGAAAAATAATTAAAAAAAAAAATGCATACTCTATCTGAATCACAAATGAAAAAAATTGGGTTCAGTTTCCTTTTAAGTTAGCACAAGCTGATGTATGAAAGGTGAGCTCTCAGAACAAATCAGCTAAAAGGATGTCAATATTTGCTATATTTCAGCAAATGTTGCACCTTTTACTTTGGCTGTGCTACAAAATGATAATTCTTAGGGCTCCATGCAACATTCGAAAAATTAAACAAATTTTAACACATTTGTTTGTTTCAAATGTTTATGGAACATTCTAACATTTGTTTAATGTAATAGTATTTCTAATGCTGTCTTAAAATGTAAAATTCAGTTCGATTTTTTTCCTAATAATTTGATTAAATATTGAAAAATTTGAATTTATATATTTGTAATAGTATTTCTAATGGTCTCTTTAAATGCAATATTTAAATTAAGCAATATTAAAAATAGAAACATTCAAATTGATATATTTGTATCTATTATGTATCAATTTACTAAATTCCCTACCACATGAACTATTGAACTTCTGAATAGTTTTTGTTAAATTGAATGTTATGAATGTGGATATTTGATCTAATTATGAACATTCAAAAACAAAAGTAACATTCGAAAACGGGAACTAACATTTGATTGCCAAATTTTTATGGATTTTCATTCTTATCAAAATTTGATTGTCCAAAACGGATCTCTACAGGACTATACGTTCTACCAAATGAATGACACTTTCAGCACCTTCGACCATCCCTAGTACTAAGCAGGGTAAGCTTCTTTAGAGCCCCTGTGGTGAAGATTCGCAACTTGCGAGCCTGCTTCCCACTATGTAAGAAGCTATTGTTATTAGATCGCTGCTTCTTACAATCTCCACCACCTTTGGTTCGGCAGATTACACATTGGAGCACTAAATTATTGTGCGCCCTGCAAACGAGTTTGCCTGAATTAATCAGCCATTACAAGTGACTGGTTATTGCGATAGCAATTAGCACTTATAAAATTAACCAGTGATCAGATCTCTGGTTAATTTTATTAATGTGCCCTAATGCCCCCAAAATACAGTGTAGTGTATTTTATTAAAAAATAAAGATAGCAGCATCTTTATGTTGTAATAAAACAACTGCACCAGGCAGTATTTTGTGGGCTAAAGTCAGTGGCTGTGGGGTGCTAGAAAAAAAACAGTACTGAAAAGAGCTTTTACATTGTGGTCTATGGGAACTGTGTGTTTCCAGTAAATATATATGTATATGCTTTTATATTAATTTATATATATACACTGTATATATGTGTGTGTGTTAATATGTGTATATACACATATTAACACATAAATATATAGGTATATAATCTTATACCTTTATATTTAAATTTGCTGCCACCGTAGCGCTACTTTCCCCCTTCGCTGCGCATTGGTTCTTACACCATCTGACGGCATTAGAAAGAGCCTATAGAAGCACGCTCTCATGAGCGCAATGCTCTCCAGCATTGCTGACAACTTGCAATAATAGGGCACATTAGCATGCGCTGGTATTATACAGTGGAGCGCAAGTATCGCTTTCATGTAAGAGATATTTAGCGCTCCACTTATAAACTGGCCCTAAATAAATGTAAGATAGAATGATTCATTCAGATAAAAGGTTAGCCTGAGAATAACTTGTAGATGTATTTTTTACAGTTTCATTAGCTGTTTAAATATTGACAAAATAAGTGTTGTTTTAGTGTTTATAAAACAATGGGAGCTGCCATGTTGTAACTTAGGTTACCTTCTTAGCTATGGCTATTTAGAGACTGTTATAAATAGGTCACTAGAGTGTGCAGACAATGGATGTGTGGCATATAACAGTGTTCTTTACTTTCATTTCTAACAGGAACTGAAAAGCTCACAATTTATAAAATTACAGGAAAAGAGGACAAAATAAATAATTAAAGTATGCTGAGTTTAAAGAAAATATGATTTATCATTTTATATTACCATCTCAAAGTGTTTAATGTCCCTTTAAGGCTCTGTTACACTTAATTTTATCTACAAAATACAAAATAGATTTACCTTACCCTTTTTTTATGCAAACAATATTTTAAAATGTTAAATACTATTGTTATATATGCAGGATTTGTTTTAGAATTTCCTGTCCCATTCATTTCTTACTTGTATATAATCAATCCAGTTATTTTTTTAAATGCTTCTTATTTATCTTTAAAGTATATAACAGTATACTGTATATAAGTATAGAACAGTAACATTAATTTATGAAGTAATTGTACATATATAATCTGCTTTTTAATTTTTAAAATGGCTACTAAAATAATTTTTTCATATTTCTGTAAGTATTTAGCAAAACATCTTCTGGTGTTACTATGTCCCTTGTTCAGAGAACTGAACTTGTTAGACAGGATCAGACTGATCTACTTCAGGAAAGTTCTCCTCTGTAAAAAGCACAATTGGGCTAAAAGAAACTGCTTCTAGGTGATAACTTGCCATAGAACAAGCTACTGATCTGCTGTTCGCTCATGGTAGTTAGCAAAACGACTCCATGCCACAAATGCATTTTGCTTTAAATATCAGAAATGGAAAATAAACATGAGAAATATTGACACATTTATTGTAGTTTTCAGTATGTTTTCTTAAAGGTTTTCTTTGGGCTTTTGGGATAATGCTTGAACCATGATTTGAATTTTCCATTTTTTATCTTGAGATGTATTGATCTTTTTCCTAGTTTATGGGAAATCACATGCATTTTAAACTTTTGTGCATGATCTGTTTTATGAGACAAATCAAGAGGATTTTTTTGAACCATAAGCCAAGAAGATGATATATTGTCAATTGTTATGTTTAGTTTCTCATTATGTAAAATGCAATATGAATATTGCAGTGCTTTTTACATTTATAACTTTATTATCTATCTGCAACAAAAATTGGAATGACTTAAAGGGACATAAAACAGGTTGAGATCTGTGCATATCCTAAAAGGGCTCATTTATTAAAAATAGCTTGCATAAAAAAATGTTTATAAATTGCTGGCAAGTATTTTAAAATAATTTTCAGAAATAAGCAAAATGAATTACATAGCTAAGCTAAACTGCCTTGAGCAGCCAACTCCCCCAACCCTTATCAGTGTTTAGACACATGCATTGTATTTCAACTGAGTTAACAGTTTTTAGGCATGCTCCAGCAGATAATCCCTATTCACTTTTGT
Source organism: Bombina bombina (assembly GCF_027579735.1). Taxonomy (NCBI): domain Eukaryota; kingdom Metazoa; phylum Chordata; class Amphibia; order Anura; family Bombinatoridae; genus Bombina; species Bombina bombina. Next base: position 132,886,635 of record NC_069500.1, read on the forward strand.
ATTCTACCAAAGCAACAATAGATATAGATACAGCCATAGAAGGAAATGTGTGGGGGGAGTTAGAGCTTTACAAGAAAGGGTGAAAGGGACAGTATACTGTAAAATAGTTTTTCCCTTAATGTGTTTACAATTGCTTTTTTTACCAACTGCAGAGTAAAACATGTATGAAAATTAGCTTTTTAAGGTTTATTTCTGTATATTAAAGCTCTGATTTTGTGTTTTGAAGCCACAGCCTAATAAAATAGGTTGAGCTTGTAGGTATAATCAGATCTCATTACTGTATCACATTGTGCACATATACCTGCTTCTTTATCTTATATCTGTCCTTAAAACAATCACCAGTACTTTGAGAGAACAATGGAAAATCAACATTTTACTACCTTATCTCTGCTTTATCACACTGGGAGTGTAATTTCTTATGCTGGCTGTGTTTACATAGCTTATCTATAGCTGGTACGTGCGGCCACAAACTTTCAGAATAGGTGGGGATACCACATGCTAAATTAGCTATTTCAAATGCCAATATAAGGGTAAAGGAGCTACTTGTAAACAATTTAATACACTCCAGCAGGTAAAGTGGATCATTGGGAACAAATTAAAGGGGAGAAGATTTTTGATTAAAATGTCCCTTTAAATGCAAGGCACTGAAGTATACATTTGCAGGTAAAGTAATTAAAGTACATATTATTATATACATATTATTATATTTTGTCTTATGTCCCTTTAATAAGTAAAAACTATATAAAGAGTATATATATATATATATATATATATATATATATATACTGTATATATACGTACACAATAATTGCTATATATTTGCAGTATGTATGTGTGCATGTGTGTGCATCTATCTAGCTATCTACCTACATGTGTACATTATTAGAAAGATGCTAAATACTTTAATAGAAAGTTAATTGTATATATAATCTTTTGGGATACATGCAATAAACAAATTAACTCAGCGGTATACATATGACACATTTAATGCTATCTGATAGGATAGTCCTAAACTAATAACAAAATCAGAAGCACCAAACTAAGCCTAAGCTGTAACTGACATAGTAAATATAGATACGTAATGAAATCTCTCACATAAGGGCTAGATTGTAAGTGTAAATTATCAGCCATTACAAGTGTCTGGTTATTGCTCTTGTGAGCTCGCTCCAAAAATTAAACCAATATTAGATCTCTGGTTAGTTTTCTAAAAGTGCAAAAAAAAAGTTGAATTTTTTAAAATAAAAAATAACTGCACTAGGCAGTTTTGGGGCTTTAAAAAACGGCACTGAAAAGTGCCTTTACATTGCAGTCTATGAGAACTGTGTGTTCCCATTAAATATATATGTATATGCTTATATACATATATATTTATGTGTTAATATGTGTATATACACATATTAACATATAAATATATACTGTATGTATATAATCATATACATATATATTTACAAATTGCTGCCATTGCTGCACTACTTACCCCCTTCGCTGCGCAAGGTTCTCATGCCATGTGTCACGACATGAGAATGAGGCTCCTATTTGAGCCTAAGGAAGCACGCTCTTGTGAGCGCAATGTTTCCCATGAATTGCTATGAATTTGTAATTCCAGCAAACAATGGCGTGCGCTGGTATTACTAAGTAGAGCGCTAATATTAATTTCTTAAAGATCCGCTTGTAATCCGGCCCTCAATATGAATCCATATATTATCACTAATGTGTGTACATAAAGGCATAAAAATACATTTATTTGATGTTATATTTTATGTCAAAAAGCTCCTAGAATAATAATAATAATAATAATAATAATAATAATAATAATAATAATACCTCCTTCAGAAAAAAGTCCTTCAGAGGATATAAAAAAAACAGAAAATACATATAGAAAACAAAAAATGTGAAGATCAATATTCCAATTAATGTTGATATTCTAAATAATCTCCAATAGTGAACAAAATATTCTCAGTGAAATTTCAAAAATGTGAATAACCTGTAAAAAGGAAAAAAATAGGGCAATACAGACTGTACATGCTGTGCATGTAATAAAAAGTACCAGGTTAATGGTAACAATAATTATGTCAGATGGGAAGTGGTCTATGCGTTTCAGCCTCAACTGGGTTTTTGAGAATACTTACTGACCATGTGGAAACTAGCTACTATATAAATAGTAAGCAACTCAATCAAAAGATATCAAAATTTGCACCAAAATTTGGTGTCCAAACATTCGCCTAGATTACGAGTTTTGTCGGTAAGGCTGTGCGTTGCTAACGAGCAGTTTTTCCATACCGCTCACCTACAGTAACGCTGGTATTACGGGTCTTTAGAAACCAGCAAAAAAGTGAGCATAAAGCAAAATATAGCTCCACATCTCACCTCTATACCAGCGCTGCTTACGATAGTGGTAAGATGGCAAAACGTGCTCGTGCACAATTTCCCCATAGGAATCAATGGGGGAGAGCCGGCTGAAAAAAAACCTAACACCTGCAAAAAAGCAGCGTAAAGCTCCTAACGCAGCCCCATTGATTCCTATGGGGAAATACTTTTTATGGCTACACCTAACACCCTAACATTAACCCCGAGTCTAAACACCCCTAATATTAACTTATTAACTCCTAATCTGCTGTCCCCAACATCGCCGACACCTGCATCATATTATTAACCCCTAATCTGCCGCTCCGGACACCGCCGCCACCTACATTATAGTTATGAACCCCTAATCTGCTGCCCCCAACATCACCGAACCCTACATTATATTTAATAACCCCTAATCTGCAGCCCCCAATGTCGCCGCCACCTATCTACATGTATTAACCCCTAATCTGCCATCCCCAACGTCGCCGCCACTATACTAAAGTTATTAACCCCTAAATCTAAGTCTAACCCTAACCCCCACTAACAAATATAATTTAAATAAATATAAACAAATATTCCTATCATTCACTAAATTATTCCTATTTAAAACTAAATACTTACCTATAAAATAAACCCTAAGCTAGCTACAATATAACTAATAGTTACAGTGTATGTATCTTAGGGTTAATTTTTATTTTACAGGCAACTTTGTATTTATTTTAACTAGGTACAATAGTTATTAAATAGTTATTAACTATTTAATAGCTACATAGTTAAAATAAATTCAAATTTACCTGTAAAATAAATCCTAACCTAAGTTACAATTACATCTAACACTACACTATAATTAAATTAATTACCTAAACTAACTACAATTAAATACAATTAAATGTTTTTTTCTAAAGTACGAAAAAACAAACACTAAATTACAGAAAATAATAAAATAATTACACGTTTTTTAAACTAATTACACCTAATCTAATCCCCCTAATAAAATTAAAAAGCTCCCCAAAATAATAAAAAGCCCTACCCTATACTAAATTACAAATAGCCCTTAAAAGGGCCTTTTGCGGGACATTGCCCCAAAGTAATCAGCTCTATTACCTGTAAAAAAAAATACAATACCCCCCAACATTAAAACCCACCACCCACACACCAAACCCTACTCTAAAACCCACCCAATACCCCCTTAATAAAACCTAACACTAACCCCTTGAAGATCACCCTACCTTGAGAAGTCTTCACCCAGCCGGGCCAAAGTCCTCAATGAAGTGGTCCTCTAGACGGGCAGAAGTCTTCATCGAAGCCAGCCAGAAGAAGTCCTCCAGATGGGCAGAAGTCTTCATCCAGGTGGCATCTTCTAACTTCATCCATCCGGAGCGGAGCGGCTCAATCTTCCAGACATCCGACGCGGAGCATCCTCTTCTGGCGACGTCTTCAAACAGAATGAATGTTCCTTTAATTGACGTCATGCAAGATGGCATCCCTTGAATTCCGATTGGCTGATAGAATTCTATCAGCCAATCAGAATTAAGGTAGAAAAAAATCCTATTGGCTGATTGGATCAGCCAATAGGATTGAAGTTCAATCCTATTGGCTGATTGGATCAGCCAATAGGATTTTTTCTACCTTAATTCCGATTGGCTGATAGAATCAGCCAATCGGAATTCAAGGGATGCCATCTTGGATGACGTCATTTAAAGGAACATTCATTCTGTTTGAAGACGTCGCCAGAAGAGGATGCTCCGCCTCGGATGTCCGCGCCGGATGGTTGAAGATAGAATATGCCATTTGGATAAAGACTTCTGCCCATAAAACTCTTAACTACTGACTTTTAAATGCGGTACCAGTCTTGACAGGAGAGGCTGTACCACTCACTTTTTTGCAGACTCGTAATACCGGCGTTATGCAAGTCCCATTGAAAATATAGGATACGCAATTTACATAAGTGGATTTGCGGTATTAACGACTCTGGCCAAAAAAGTGAGCAGTGAGCCTGTCATTTCAAGATTCGTAATACCAGCGTTAGGAAAAAAGCAGCGTTAGGACCTCTTAAAGCTGCTTTTTAACCCTAATGCAATACTCGTAATCTAGGTGATAGGTTTTAAAATTATGTAACCTAGCAGCTTATTGTTAGCCAATCACTGCTAGTGTATTATTTTGCCATATTCCCATTCTCCAATCAATACAAATCTCATAACATTAGCCGGAAACAACATCACTTTCGGTTCCGGATGTAGTTATCTGGCTAATAAGGAAAGTTCAATAAGATGGAGCAATATATATATATATATATATATATATATATATATATATATATATATATATATATATATATCAAATATGATTGTGTTCATTTAAAAAAATAAAGTGTTATTATATAATAAAAATATAAAAAATTGATTTTAAAAATTATTTAAAACATTATTTTAAAAACATTATTTAAAAAAAACTGTATTTTTTTTAAAATGTAACATTGTTATAGAAAAAATATTTTCTAGTATTATACGTTTATTATAAATACAATCCAAATTAGAAATCCATTCTACTTATTTAAAAAGTAGCTTTTTTGTAGTTCTCTCTCCTCCAATCATGTGGTATTTTTTTGTAAACCCAGGAATCTTAAACTCTTGGCACTACTTGCATGACAATCTTTAAAATGTTTGTACAAAGGAACATCATATTTTTACCATTTTATTTGTAAGTGGTGTTTGCGAATCCTATCTGGTCTAGAGGTCTTGCTTACATTTTGGAGTCCACATCTACATTCTATAAGGTATAACACCCTTTTGTATCTAAGTTCATGTATCTTAAACAATTAATTAGTAATATTGGACTTTCTAGACTTTCTTTTAAGTCGAGTGTATTAATTTAAAAAACAAATGTAATATTATATAAAAAGCATTTTTATATTCATTAAAAATTGTTTTTGAAATTATTTAAAACATTATTTCAAAAACTTTATTTAAAAATATAATTTAAAATATAAAATAGATATATTTATAGAATTTTTTTTTATAGAATTATAAGACTATGGGCCAGATTACGAGCAGCCTGCTAACAGTTACGTGCAAGAGAAAAGTGGTTTATCGTTAGTGTTTGTGTGTGTCTGTTGTATCACTCATATTACAACAAGTTGAAAATAAATGCAAACGTGTGAGCGCAATCATGATTTACGATAGAATGATTACTGCGTCCTCAGAGCTCTGAATAACTGTTTTGCAAAACAAAAAATTGTCACGAAACACATCAAAAATACATTGAAAAGTACAAAAGTATAAAATTCTTTACCCGTATATGAAGATACAAACTTACTACCTAATTTTACTGTGTACAGCATTTGCATGGATTCCTCCCACATTTATGAAATCCTTCTTTTTGTCTTAACCATGTTGATTGCATTTTCTCAGAAAAGTTTCTCTTTAAATTATTTCTATAGTATGTGCTTTCTTTAGGACACATCTTATTCCATCTTTCATAAAATCTTTTAGTTTTTGATCTTTATCTAGAATAGGTAAATATGTTGTATAACTTTGCAAATCCTTGGAAACTGTCTACTATATCTAGAAGAGAAGTTTATTTTGTGTTATTATTATCAACTTTCACCTTACTATTATCCTGTAATAAGCTTTTTCTTTCCATACTCAATACTTGTTTATGTATTCTATCTAATTCTGCTTCCTTATAACCTCTATTTCAAAGGTGGGCAAGAGGTAGATCACGGTCTACCAGTGGACCGCAAGTGAATTTTGAGGTGAACGCCGGGAAAATTTCAAAAGTCTGCATAATAAGAGAAATATTTCTCACACATCTAGATTCGGAGTGAAGAGCCTCACCACTGTAGATGTATGAGAAATATTTCTCTTATGCAAACTTTTGAAATCGGCTATGAGTCTATGACGGCAGTATCTGTACTTCACCATGCGCGACGTGGCTGTAGCTGAACTCACTGCCCCAGCTTTGGTTACTGCCTGTCCCAAACTCTCCTACTTTTTGTCTCAAGACTGGTCAGTCCATAGTACCGACTCTTCATGTGCCAGGCTGAGATGCTGCTCGATATTCCTCGGTTTGCCAGCTCCAGGTCCTGCTCTGTCTGATATTCTGCTGCTACTTTCTAGTTCTGTCCTCCGTTACTTGTCACCAGGCTCTGCTGGGTGAATGGTCTGGTAGTGTTTTTTATCCCCAGGGTCTGTTACTACCCCTCAGGTTTTTTTACTTACTCTGTACAAGGCTGCTCTCTGATACTTTCTCTGACACACTAATATTAGCTATACTGTGCTAGTTTCTGCAGACTTCTGTCCCCAGAATTTGTTGTCACCAGATTGTGCAGGTCAGTGCTGTTGCTGCTATACCAATCTCTGGTTGCTGTGTAAGGCAGTACAGAGCCTGCAGGTCCTGCCGCTTTCACAACTATTTTCAGTAGTCTTCAGCTAGTTGCAGACGGATGGAGAGCAGCCAACAGAACCTGCCCCTAATCAACCTGACATGGCGTCCAGCCAATAAAATTACTTTGTAGAATGAGTCTATCTATGATTGGCTGAGAATAGTTCATTGTCATCATTTTACCTGAGCTTTGGGTTTCCCATGTGTTCCAGGCTTGACTACTCCGCTAGCCCTAGACTCGAGCCGTCTTGATTGTGAGACTACTTATTCATACGCAGGTGCGGAACACAGATAAGGTTGCTTGATGGTCCCAGTGTGACATAAAGAGAGAGCTCTCACAGTCAGTAAAGAGCGTGGCTGTATTTATTATTAAATAGCGTGGATGATTTTTAAACCTGTATTATTTGTAGCAAAAATAAAATTTTCAGCCAGCAGGTCCTATTTGTGACAAAACTTTTCAGACAGCAACGGGGACCACGTCACTTGGAATAAAATTAGCGGTAGCCCTTGCCTTACAAAAGTCTGCCCACCCCTGCTTTATTTTATAATCTTTCCTTTAGATTATCCACATGTTCCAGGTATTTGTCTTCTCTAGTCCAAGTTCCATGGATTTGCATTAATTGACCATTAGGAATACAACTTTTAAGTGTTTTTAAGGTGGCTAGAATCAAATCTTAGAATAGTATTTCCTGATATATCCTTAAGAAATTTTTCCATGTCTAAACCTTTTTTATCCAAATTAGGAATAATTTGTAAATCCAAGCAGCTAAATTTTCTATCAGAATGTGAATGTCAATTTTAAATTCATATTATTATTATTGCTATGGAGGAATGACACAGATTACACAAACATCTAGTGTGTGTATATGTATATATATGTCTAGATATGTATATGTATTTATGTGTTTATATGTGTATTTATGTCTGTAAATACATATATACACATATAAATACATAAATACATATGTACACACATATAAACATATATGTATACATACATATACATATTAAGACATGTACATGTATATATCTCAAGTCCTTTGCCTGCCTTTTTTTCTATTACCTGAAACCTCGTATCTTTGAGCCCTTATAACATTTTTGTGCATTTAAAAAAAAATAAATTATTAGATGATGTTATTATGAGTGTAACTGTACTTTTCAATGTATTTGTGATGTGTTTTGTGACACTTTTTTGTTTTGCAAAACAGTTAACCACAGCTCTGAGGGTGCGGTAATCATTCTAGTGTAAATCGTGATTACACTCACACATTAGCATTTATTTTCAACTTTTAATACGAGTGCTACACCAAACACATGCAAACACCTACAATAAACCCCTTTTCTCTTGCGCTTAACTGTTATCACGCTGCTCATAATCTGGCACATAGTCTTATAATACTATAAATAATTTTTCCTATAACAAGGTCTATTTTTTTTTAAATAATGTTTTATAAAATAATGTTTTTTAAATTATGTTTTAAAAAACAATGTTTAATTAATAGAAATATTTTATATAATATTACACTTATTTTTTAAATTAACACACTCAATTCTTATATTACCATATTTTTATATTATCATAAATGCCTTATATACAACAACATTATATATATATATATATATATATATATATATATATATATATATATATATATGATTTTCATTTTAAAACAAATTTAGGGCACCACATTTCTTTAGATTGGTGGGCTTAATATTTATATAGTAGCTAGTTTCCTTAATGGTAAGTCTTGATAAATGCCTCTGAAAGACTTTATTTTCGGAGAGAAGTATTATTAGTTTTTGGGACTTTTTAAAATAGAATATGACTTTTTGGGACTTTTTGACATACAACATATATTTGCTATTTTCTACAATTGTGTTTCAAAAGCGAAACTGCCCTCACCACTTCCTCTGCTTGGGGAGATAACCCAGGCTTCAGTCTGCAGATTACTTGGTTTGTCATGGTTATTAATTTAGTATAAATTGAATTGTTTTGTCAGTTGTTAACTTTTAAAGTTAATTATAGAAAAATATGTAGCAGAGTTACAGCGTTGAGAAATCTACAGTGTGCATTTGCAGTTCTGACAATTAGAAAATCCACAACTGTCAGAGATAAAGTACAGGAAAAGGGCTCAAACTAAATTAGACAAGTGTATTGCAAAGAAGTTTTACAATACATAACTAAACTTTTTTATATTAAAATCTTGTGTGTTTAATGTGAAAATTACCAAATATCTAAAGGGTTAATAAAATGTATGTTCTTCTGACTAATTATATATCAAGATAGGTGATTTTTAGATTACTATTTTAAAAGGTGTGCATTTAGTAATTTCATACATGTCATTCCGTCCTAAAATATAGATGTTCATTATTTTATCAATCACAAAATATAGTACAGTTTGAAATGACAGGACTGCTACTGGATGTCCTTCTTTCAAAATGTAATAACGTTTATTGAAAATGCTGCACTTTCCTTTATTAAATGATTTTCATCTTTGACACACAGTTGATTTTGTTGAGCTTCCATGTGACCTAAACTACCCCACTTATATGGATGGAATACAGCAACTTATTTAATTTTGAGTAGAAATTTTGAAATACATCATAGAACACAAAATCAATTCTTCTAATAAAGGCTCTGCTACAGTGTGGCAGTCATTGCTTTGTCACAAAGGAAAGTCATTTTGTTAAATAACATAGAATATATTATTGATAAGAAACACTATTATAGTTAAACAGTAGAGCTGATATAGGTTACATTTTAAGATGTGTATTGATTGGCTGCATAGTAACATAATCAAAACGTGAAAATGGATACACTAATAGGACCGCCCTTTGGCCTTTTAAGTTGGGATTACTGCATACCTTGTAGCTTGTATTTTTAATAAAATGTTATGATATTTGAGATGCAAAATTTTGGCTACAATTCACTGTTATTTTAAATATTCACAAAAAATTATGAATTTGGGAATTAGAAGAGATAGCTGGAAGATTGCACTTGATTTTTTGCGCATTGGATTAAGCACCAGCAAACCTCTAATAAAATAGTTTACAAAAGGGTCTGTTTTTCAATGTGATGTAAATAAAAATAAAAGACGGTGTGATGAGAGTGGGAAGTGACGACACCGGATGGGGGCAGGGTTTAGGTCCGTTATTGTCTATGTTGCAGTTACTGAGTGAGATGTAATGTACCAGGTGTATACATCCATGCTCTGCAATAAAATAGTGTTGTACATTCTATGCTGTGTCCTGCATCTCATGACATGGTGTCAGAAGTTCTTGCCTGCGCTTCTGTTTCCTGATTGATGACGATGTCGAAGTTTACCCCATCTGAGCCTTTTGATTTCTCTCAGCCTGCAGCTTGGCCCACATGGCATCAGTGGTTTCAACGCTTCAGGATTGCTTCCAAGCTGGACAAGGAGAGTGGTGAAGTACAAGTTAATTCTCTTTTATACTCTATGGGGAAAGATGTGGAGCCAGTGTTCAATAAACAATCCAAAGTCCAGCACCCTTAAATGCTCAATGCACGCTGCAGGGTTCCTGCAAACCCCAAAATAGATACAAACAGAGAATGCAGCAGCATAGGTATTTTACCAATTTTATTCTGGCACAGACAAAGTCCACAACGTTTCGGGTGTTACCCCTTAATCACATGATTAAGGGGTAACACCCGAAACGTTGTGGATTTTGTCTGTGCCAGAATAAAATTGGTAAAATACCTATGCTGCTGCATTCTCTGTTTGGAGCCAGTGTTCAATGCCTTTGCTTTACAAGAAGGGGAAGAATTTGACTTTGATATAGTTATGAACAAACACAGTGCCCACTTTGTGCCCAAAAGAAATGTGATTCATGAGAGGGCTTGTTTTCACAATCGTGCCCAGCGTGTGGGAGAATCTGTGGAGTCATTTGTGCACAGCCTGTATGAACTAGCTGAATTCTGTGAGTTTGGTGTTGCTAAAGAGGAGCAAATCAGAGACAAAATAGTCATAGATATTGCAGACGCTGAAGTCTCACTGAAGCTACAGTTAGAGGCTGATTTAACATTGAATGGGGCTATTAGGATGGGCCACCAGAGTGAACTGGTGAAAAAGCAAAGTGCTGATCTGAGGTCTGAGAGTATTGTGGATGAAGTGCAGCAGTGCAGGAGAACTGCTAGTGAAAGGCATAGTGTGAGCGGTAGACCAAGGGCAACAGATAGGCCCAGAAGCCTAGTAGCCAGAGTGAATGAGATTTCAAAAGATATGTTTGGTGAATTAGGCCTACTGATTTGCCCAATTGCAATTCACCATGTGGGTGCATGTGATTAGAGGTCAGTGTGTTAACAACTTATTGAGCAGAAAAGCAGCCTGTGGCTTGGGTCTAGTAGCCAGAGTGAATGAGATTTCAGAAAATATGTTTGGTGAATTGGGCCTACTGAATTGCATCACAATCCCATACAGTATTACCACTCCCCGTAGAATTCCGTTCCTGCTCATGCCTCAAGTGGAAAAGGAACTTCTGCGTATGAAGAATATGGGAGTTATTGAAGAGGTTGTTGAAGCAACTGACTGGTGTGCCCCCATTGTGCTTGTTGCGAAGAAAAATGGGAAGGAGTGGCATCTGGCAGATACCTCTAGGGGCCCGATCTGATACGCAGCGTCGCCCGGAAAAGCTGGCGATGCCAAATTTTGTGCTGGTTTGGTATCCTATATACGGCGTAACCTAGAAGTTACGCTCGTATATTTCTGCCTTCGGCCGTAGCATTCTAATCAGCCAATAGAATGACAGTAGCTCTTTTTCTATTGGCTATTCAAATCAGCCAATAGAATTAAAGTAGCTTTTATCCGATTGGCTGATTTGAATTTGAAGGCTCAAATCAGCCAATAGGAATTCAAGGGACGCCATTTTTAATTGCATACCTTGAATTCCGAATCAGTGTACGGCGGTGATCGTATGAAGAGGATCCTCCACGCTCTATGGCTCCAGTCTTCAGTTCCAGCATCGCCGATCTTCAGTTCCTGCATCGCCGGCCTTCAGTTCCAGAGAGGACGGTCTTCAGCTCCGCGGTCATCGGTCTTCAACTCCTCCGCTCCACGATGGATGGTTCCTGGAAGAAGAAGAGGTCGCCGCCTGGAAGAAGACTTCTCCGCCTGGAACAGGCCCTTCTCCGCCGGTCTTCAGGACAGGTAAGGAACACTTGGGGGTTAGACTTAGGTTTTTTTTTAAGGGGGGATAGGGTGGGTTTTAGAGTAGGGGTGTGTGGGTGGTGGGTTGTAATGGGGGGTTTGTTCTTTTTTTTCACAGGTAAAAGAGTTGATTACTTTGGGGCAATGCCCCACAAAAGGCCCTTTTAAGGGCTGGTAATAGAGCTAATTACTTTTTGTAATTTAGTTTAGGGTAGGGACATTTTTTTATTTTGGGGGGCTTTGTTATTTTATTAGGGGGCTTAGATTAGGTGTAATTAGCTTAAAATTCTTGTAATCTTTTTTTATTTTTGTAATTTAGTGTTTGTTTTTTTTGTAATTTAGTTTAGTCTATTTAATTATATTTTAGTTTAGTTAATTGTAGTTTATTTAATTAATTTATTGATAGTGTAGGTGTATTTGTAACTTAGGTTAGGATTTATTTTACAGTTAAATTGGTAATTATTTTAACTAGGTAGCTATTAAATAGTTATGAACTATTTAATAGCTATTGTACCTAGTTAAAATAAATACCAAGTTACCTGTAAAATAAATATAAACCCTAAAATAGCTACAATGTAATTATTAATTATATTGTAGCTATCTTAAGGTTTATTTTATAGGAAAGTATTTAGTTTTAAATAGGAATATTTAGTTAATAAGATTAATATTATTTAGATTTATTGCAATAATAATTAAGTTAGGGGTGTTAGGGTTAGATAGGGTTAATATAGTTAATATATATAATATAATAACTATATTAATTATTAACTATATTAATAATATATATAATATAATAACTATATTAATTATATTAACCCTAATATAATTAGGGTTAATATAGTTAATATAGGTGGCGGCGGTGTAGGGGGGTCAGATTAGGGGTTAATATATTTAATATACGTGGCGGCGGTGTAGGGGTTAATATATTTATTATAGGTGGCGGCGGTGTAGGGGGATTAGATTACAGGCAAAAGAGCTGATTACTTTGTGACAATGCCCCACAAAAGGCCCTTTTAAGGGCTGGTAATAGAGCTGGTTACTTTGGGGCAATGCCCCGCAAAAGGCCTTTTTAAGGGCTGGTAATAGAGCTGGTTACTTTGGGGCAATGCAACGCAAAAAGTCCTTTTCAGGGCTATTTGTAATTTAGTTTAGGGTAGGGACAGTTTAGTATTTTAGGGGGTAATACATTTAATATAGGTGACGGCGGTTTAGGGGGATTAGATAAGGGGTTAATACATTTAATATAGGTAGCGGCGTTGTAGGGGGATTAGATTAGGGGGTAATATAGTTAGAATAGGTTGTGGCGGTGTAGGGGGATTAGATTAGGGGGTAATGTAGTTAAAATAGGTGGCGGCGGGGTAGGGGGCTCATATTAGGGGGTAATAATTTTAATATAGATGGTGGCGGGGTAGGGGGCTCACATTAGGGGTTAATAATTTTAATGTAGGTGGCGGCGGTGTAGGGGGATCACATAAGGGGGTTAGACATTTAATATAGGTGGCAGCGGTGTAGGGGGATTAGATTAGGGGTTAATAATTTTAATATAGGTGACGGCGGTGTAAGGGGTCAGATTAGGGGGTAGTACATATAATGTAGGTGGCGGCGGGGTAGGTGGCTCACATTAGGGGGTAATATAGTTAAAATAGCTGGCGGCGGTGTAGGGGGATCATATTAGGGGGTAATATAGTTAATGTAGCTGGCGGCGGGGTCCGGGAGCAGCAGTTTAGGGGTTAATATATTTATTGTTAGGAGTGAGAGGGGGGATTGCGGATAGAGGGATATATGTGTCGGGCTAGTTTTGGGAGGCGTGTTATACAGTTACGGTGATTTAATATTTTAGTAAGCTTTTGTAGGCGGCGGCAGTTTCTAAAGTGCCGTAAATCACTAGCGACTCCAGAAATTTGTACTTACGCAGATTTCTGGACATCGCTAGTTTGTCAGATTTACGGCACTTTAGCATCTGACTGCGCCGTATATGTGATAGCTCGAGTCGGGAGCTGAAACTACGGGCGGCGCAGGTTTCCACGCTTGCGCCGAAACCTGCGCCGCATATCGGATCGCGCCCTAGATCCAAAGTGCCGCAAACTGACTACCTTCATTAAACCGGTAGGTCGGTTTTGCTTCTGCAGACTCCCCTTCGGGATATCCTCTGCTCCTGAAATCTTTCAAAGAGAAATGAGTTCTCTCCTAAGAGACCACGTGGGCATGGCAGTCATCATGGACGACATCTTGGTGTATGGGTCTACATTGAAAGAACATGATCAACGATTGAGCTGTGTGCTGCAGACCATTAGAGAGTCTGGGCTGAAGTTAAATAAGGAGAAATGCCATTTTAGGAAAGCTGAGTTATGTTACTTTGGGCATATCATCAATGGGGATGGCATCAAGCTGGACCCTGATAAAATCTGTGCTATTGAACAGATGAAAGGTCCTTCTGATGTACATGAGCTGAGACAAATTTTGTGCCTTGTAAATTATGTGGGCAGGTTCCTTCCAGATTTATCCACAATACTACACCCTATCACAGAGTTGCTAAATAAAGATGTTGCCTGGGTCTGGGGACCTTCACAGGAAGAATCCTTTGTGCAGGTCAAGTCCGTGCTGGGTTCTGCCCCAGTGTTGGGGTTCTATGACCCTTCCAAAAAGACTGTGATTAGTGCTGATGCGAGAAGTTATGGGTTAGGGGCTGCCCTCCTGCAGTTGAATGAGAACAAACTACAGCCCATCGCCTACTGTTCTAGTACACTGACAGCTGCTGAGTCAAAACACGCCCAAATTGAGAAAGAGTGTCTGGTTGCAGTTTGGGCCTGTGAGCACTTTCAGCGTTACCTAGTGGGTTTAGAGAAATTTAGTCTGGAGACTGACCATAAACAGCTAGTCCCTCTAATCAACTCCTATGATATTGACAAAACACCCCTAAGATGCCAGAGACTTCTAATGAGGCTGCTCAGATTCAACGTTCAGGCAGTGCATGTGCCGGGGAAACAACTGGTTGTGGCAGATACACTTTCCAGGCTCCTGCTGGCTGCTGCTGAAGAATCTTCAATGGAATCAGATATGAAGGTGTATGTAGATTCATTTCTGGCCTTCAAATCCATTTCTTCAGGGAAGCTAGAACAAATAAGAAAGGAGACATATTTAGATACAGACCTTCAAGAAGTTATAAAGTACATAAAAGAAGGTTGGCCGGAGAGTCGGGCAGCCTGGATGTCTTTAAGTTCTTACCAGTCAGAAAGGTCGCAGCTCACAGAGCTGGATGGGTTGGTGATGTTCCAGGACCGCATTGTTATTCCTGTTAGCATGCGGCAGGAGAGGTTAAACAGGTTTCATGATGGCCATTTGGGCATTACAAAGTGCAGAGAAAGGGCAGCTATGGTAGTATGGTGGCCTGGGATCAGTTCCGACATTGCAAGCCATGTGTCAAAATGTGCCTTTTGCCGGGAACGCCGGCCTACTCAGAGAAGGGAGCCCTTGATTTCTACTCTGCTGCCTGCAGGCCCGTGGCAGAAAATAGCTGCTGATTTGTGTGAACTGCACGGGAAAAAGTACCTAGTCATGATTGACTACTATTCCAGGTATTTGGAGATTGCACCCTTGAATGAGATCACAAGTCAAGCCGTTATCACTCGTCTCAAGAGCTTGTTCGCCCGGTGGGGCATATCAATGGAGTTAGTGAGTGGTAACTGAATGCAGTTTGCTTCCACGGAGTTCAGTTCTTTCAGCAGTGAATATGATTTTGTCCATTTTACATCAAGTCCACATTACCCACAGGCCTATGGAATGGCTGAAAGGGCAGTTCAAACAACAAAGTTCATTTTGAAGCAATCTGAGCTGTACCTGGCCCTTTTGTCCTATAGGGTGACTCCCATTCAAACCACGGGTTTTAGCCTGGCACAGCTGATGCTAAGACGCCAGATTCGCACCACCTTACCCTCTGTGGATGTCTTCCAGCCAAGTAGCTCTATTCCTCGGGACGAGGTTCTTAGAAGGGATGAACAGGAAAAAAGGGGCTATCGATTCTTCTATGACAGGAGACACTCTGTGAGGACCTTGCAGGAGCTGAAAGTGTCAGAATTAAACTGGATGATGAGAAGAAATGGAAGACACCTGCTACAGTAATTGGACGCTCTCCAGAACCAAGGTCTTATGTAGTCCTTACTGATGGAGGGACAGTCACACGTCGAAATTGAAAAAAACTTCAGCCTGTACCTGAGAGTTTGGAACTGGATGCCTCAGTACCACCACCAGTTGGATACCCAGTTTTAAGAGGGGTGCCTTCCCCTCAGCAAGATCACAGCGGGGATACGTCTTTGCCTCCAGCAGACTCTCAATCACCTTCTTCTGTATCAGAGGACAGTTCATGTAGAATGACATCAAGTGGAAAAGTGGTGAAACTTCCGGCCCGATATCTGGATTAGCACTAGTTAGAGCAGGGACCGGAAGTATGGGCAGAATAATCCCATGGTCACTGTGGACTAGGGTAGTCTACCCCGATGTTCAAGTCAGGATGTCATTCATGTTGTTTATACAGATCTTCTCTTTAACTTGTTATTTGTTATATACTAAACTAAACTGTTTTTGTATGCTTGTATACCTTGTTATTTGATGTATTCTAATGAAAAAAAAAATGTATGCTTTGTCCTTTGAAAAGGGGGAAGATGTGTTGAGAGTGGGAAGTGATGTCACCGGATGGGGCGGGGTTTAGGTCCATTATTGTCTATGTCGCAGTTACTGAGTGAGATGTAATGTACCAGGTGTATACTTCCATGCTCTGCAATAAAATAGTGTTGTACCTTCTATGCTGTGTCCTGCATCTCATGACAGACGGCTAAAGTTGTTGCTGAGTGTCCTATTTAATGCAAGGGATGAAGTTCCTAACAGCTGAACTGAACTTCAATGGTTCAAGTCTCTCCTTTAAATTAGTCCATATTATTCATTTTAGTAATGATAATGTTTATAATGTAACAGTGCTCTGACTCAAATGTAAAACATTTACAAAGATATTCACATCCATGACTTAAAGGGATATTAAACATCTCCCCCTTCTTTTTACAAGGGCAGAAAAAGCTAATTCCACAATTTAGGTTACAAAATTTTTTACTCTCTAGGGTGCATGGGACAATGACAAGTATTTACACAAAAGTCAGAGGTTTTTAATATCCCGTTAAGGACAAAAAGAAATGTGTAGTGGAAAAAATTTACAGAAAGGTTACTTATAAACACATTTAACCTCTGATGGTCTAATGTTATTTTTCTCTATGGGATGTCAATATAATATATGAGTATACTAAAGTACTTATCTAACAATCTTCTGTATCAGAGGACAGTTCATGTAGAATGACATCAAGTGGAAGAGTGGTGAAACTTCCGGCCCGATATCGGGATTAGCACTAGTTAGAGCAGTGACCGGAAGTATGGGCAGAATAATCCCATGGTCACTGTGGACTAGGGTAGTCTACTCTGATGTTCAAGTCAGGATGTCATTCATGTTGTTTATACAGATATTCTCTTTAACTTGTTACTTGTTATATACTAAACTAAACTGTTGTTGTATGCTTCTTGTATACCTTGTTATTTGATGTATTCAAA
Source organism: Bombina bombina (assembly GCF_027579735.1). NCBI lineage: Eukaryota > Metazoa > Chordata > Amphibia > Anura > Bombinatoridae > Bombina > Bombina bombina. The sequence goes on from NC_069500.1 coordinate 132,904,118, forward strand.
TAAAAAAAAAATCTATGCTTTGTCCTTTGAAAAGGGGGAAGATGTGTTGAGAGTGGGAAGTGAAGTCACCGGATGGGGGCGGGGTTTAGGTCTGTTATTTTCTATGTCGCAGTTACTGAGTGAGATGTAATGTACCAGGTGTATACTGCCATGCTCTGCAATAAAAGTGTTGCTGAGTGTCCTATTTAATGCAAGGGATGAAGTTCCTAACAGCTGAACTGAACTTCAATGGTTCAAGTCTCTCCTTTAAATTAGTCCATATTATTCATTTTAGTAATGGTAATGTTTATAATGTAACAGTGCTCGGACTCAAATGTAAAACATTTACAAAGATATTCACACCCATGACTTAAAGGGACATTAAACATCTCCCCCTTCTTTTTACAAGGGCAGAAAAAGCTAATTCCACAATTTAGGTTACAAAATTTGCCTTTTTTTACTCTCTAGGGTGCATGGGACAATGACAAGTATTTACACAAAAGTCAGAGGTTTTTAATATCCCGTTAAGGACAAAAAGAAAAGTGTAGTGGAAAACATTTACAGAAAGGTTACTTATAAACACATTTAACCTCTGATGGTCTAATGTTATTTTTCTGTATGGGATATCAATATATTATATGAGTATACTAAAGTACTTATCTAACAATCTACATAACACAGGAGATACAGCATCTTATTCCTAAGTGCAAAATATAGTTCAGTTAATATATATTTTTTTATTTACATTATAATAATGAATAAGAGCTCATAGAGAAGTGACTCAAACTTGAAAAATGAGCTGTAATTCAGGCAAGAAAGTTGTTTGTATATGGCTTATATATAAAAGGTTCTGGACCGAAATTATTATTAGGACGACTTAATTTTTTTATAAATGCATAATATCTATTGAATAATTCCAATGTATTGTTAATGTGCAATACACTCTGAAATGGCCACACATAAATTTTAGATGTATAGATCAAAATATGGTCTATATTCATTAAACCCATATTAAGCACTATTGTATAGGCCCTTTGTAGTCAGAAGAAACATAATTTATGTAAGAACTTACCTGATAAATTCATTTCTTTCATATTGGCAAGAGTCCATAAGCTAGTGACGTATGGGATATACATTCCTACCAGGAGGGGCAAAGTTTCCCAAACCTCAAAAATGCCTATAAATACACCCCTCACCACACCCACAATTCAGTTTAACAAATAGCCAAGTAGTGGGGTGATAGAAAAAAGGAGTAAAAAGCATAAAAAAAAGGAACTGGAAATAATTGTGCTTTATACAAAAAATCCTAACCACCATTAAAAGGGTGGGTCTCATGGACTCTTGCCAATATGAAAGAAATACATTTATCAGGTAATTTCTTACATAAATTATGTTTTATTTCATGTAATTGGCAAGAGTCCATGAGCTAGTGTCGTATGGGATAGCAATACCCAAGATGTTGAACTCCACAGAAGAGTCACTAGAGAGGGAGGGATAAAAATAAAAACAGCCATTTTCCGCTGAAAAAATTAAATCCACACCCAAAAGAATACGTTTTTCTCATAAATGCAAAGAAAAAACTTAAAACATAAGCAGAGGAATCAAACTGAAACAGCTGCCTAAATAACTTTTTTTTACCAAAAACTGCTTCCAAAGAGGCAAATACATCAAAATAGTAGAATTTAGTAAATGTATGCAAAGAAAAACAAGTTGCTGCTTTGCAAATCTGATCAACTGAAGCTTCATTCTTAAAAGCCCATGAAGTGGAGACTGATCTAGTAGAATGAGCTGTGATTCTCTGAGGTGGGGCCTGACCCGACTCCAAATAAACCTGATAAATCAAAAGCTTTAACCAAGATGCCAAGGAAATTGCAGAAGCTTTCTGACCTTTCCAAGAACCAGAAAAGACAACAAATAGACTAGAAGTTTTCCTGAAATCTTTAGTAGCTTCCAGATAATATTTCAGAGCTCTTACAATATCCAGAGAATGTAAGGATCTCTCCAAATAATTCTTAGGATTAGGACACAAAGAGGGGACAACAATTTCCCTATTAATGTTGTTAGAATTCACAACCTTAGGTAGAAATTTAAATGAAGTCCGCAAAACTGCCTTATTCTGATGGAAAATCAGAAAAGGAGACTTACAAGAAAGAGCAGATAATTCGGAAACTCTTCTAGCAGAAAGATAGCCAAAAGGAACAACACTTTCCAAGAAAGTAGTTAAATATCCAAGGAATGCATAGGCTCAAAAGGAGGAGCCTGTAAAGCCTTCAAAATCAAATTAAATTTGTTAAATTTGAAATTGATTTAATGACATGCTTGATACGGACCAAAGCCTGTACAAAACAGTGAATATCAGGAAGCTTAGCAATCTATCTTTGAAACAAAACAGAAAGAGCAGAGATTTGTCCCTTCAAGGAACTTGCAGACAAACCTTTATTCAAACCATCCTGAAGAAACTAAAATTCTAGGAATTCTAAAATAATGCCAGGAGAATTTATGATAATAACACCATGAAATATAAGTCTTCCAGACTCGATTATAAATCTTCCTAGAGACAAATTTACAAGCCTGTAACATAGTATCAATCACTGAGTCAGAGAAACCTCTATGACTAAGCACTAAACATTCAATTTCCATACCTTCAAATTTAATTATTTGAGATCCTGATGGAAAAACGGCCCTTGAGACATAAGGTCTGGTCTTAAAGGAAGTGGCCAAGGTTGGCAACTGGACATCCAGACAAGACTTGCATACCAGAACCTGTGAGGCCATGCTGGTGCTACCAGAAACACAAACGATCGTTCCATGATGAACTAGAGGCGGGAAGATATAAGCAGGTTGGTAAAACCATGGAACTGCTAACGCATCCACCGACTCCACCTGAAGATCCCTGGACCTGGACAAGTACCTGGGAAGTTTCGTGTTTTGATGTGAAGCCATCAGATCTATTTCTGGAAGACCATACATCTGAACAATCTGAAAAAACACATCTGGATGGAGCGATCACTTCCCCGGATGTAGAGTCTGATGTCCACTTCCCAATTGTTTACACCTGGAATATGTACCGCAGAAATTAGACAAGAGCTGTATTCCGTCCAAGAAAGTATCCGAGATACTTCTTTCATAGCTTGGGGACTGTGAGTCCCACCCTAATGATTGACATATGCCACAGTTGTGATATTGTCTGTCTGAAAACAAATGAACGGTTCACTCTTCAACAGAGGCCAAACCTGAAGCCCTGAAAATAGCACAGAGTTCTAAAATATTGACTGGTAACCTCACCTCTTGAGATTTCCAAACCCCTTGTGCTGTCAGAGATCCCCAGACAGCTCCCCAACTTGAAAGACTTGTATCTGTTGTGATCATAGTCCAGGTTGGACAAACAAAAGAGGCCCCTTGAACTATATGATGATGATCTAACCACCAAGTAAGAGAGAGTCGAACATTGGGATTTAAGGATATTAATTGTGATATCTTTGTATAATCCCTGCACCCAGTACAAAGCTGGAGAGGTCTCATATGAAAACGAGCAAAGGGGATCGCATCTGATGCTGCAGTCATGAGACCTAAAACTTCCATGCACATAGCTACTGAAGGGAATGATTGAGACTGAAGGTTCCAACAAGCTGAAACCAATTTTAGTCATGAATACTAAATCTATCTGGAAACCTAAAAAGGTGACCCTTGTCTGAAGAATCAAGGAACTCTTTGGTAAACTGATCCTCCAACCATGTCTTTGAAGAAACAACACTAGTTAATTTTTGTGAGATTCGGCAGAATGTAAAGACTGAGTTAGTACCAAGATATCATCCAAATAAGGAAACACTGCAATACCATGTTCTCTGATTACAGAGAGTAGGGCACCGAGAACCTTTGAAAAAATCCTTGGAGCTGTTGCTAGGCCAAATAGAAGAGCGACAAATTGATAATGCTTGTCTAGAAAAGAGAATCTCAGAAACCGATAGTGGTCTGAATGAATTGGAATATGAAGATATGCATCCTGTAAGTCTATCGTGGACATATAATGACCTTGCTGAACAAAAGGCAGAATAGTCCTTATATTCACCATTTTGAAAGTTTTCACTCTTACAAAATGATTAAAAATGTTCAGATCCAGAACTGGCCTGAATTAATTTTCTTTCTTTAGGAAAATGAACAGATTTGAATAAAACCACAGACCCTGTTCCTGGAACGGAACTGGTATGATTACCCGTGAAAGCTCAATATCTGAAACACACTTCAGAAAAGCCTGAGCCTTCACTGGATTTACTGGGATGAGTGAGAGAAATAATCTTCTCACAGGAGGTCTTACTCTGATTCCTATTCGATACCCTTGAGAGACAATACTCTGAATCCAATGATTTTGGACAGAATCTGCCCAAATGTTTTGGAAAAAAATTAATCTACCCCCCACCAGCTGAGCTGGAATGAGGGTGGCACCTTCATGCAGACTTGTGGGCTGGCTTTTTTTCTTAAACGGCTTGGATTTATTCTAACTTGAAGAAGGTTTCCAATTGGAACCAGATTCTTTGGGGGAAGGATTGGCTTTCTGTTCCTTATTCTGTCGAAAAGAACAAAAACTATTAGAAGCTTTAGATTTACCCTTAGATCTCTTATCCTGAGGTAAAAAAAAACTCCCTTCGCCGCAGTGACAGTTAAAATAATTGAATCCAACTGAGAACCAAACAAATAGTTACCTTGGAAAGAAAGAGATAGTAATCTAGACTTAGATACCATGTCAGTATTCCAATATTTGAGCCACAAAGCTCTTCTAGCTAAAATAGCTAAATACATAGATCTAACATCAATTTTGATTATATCAAAAATGGCATCACAGATAAAATGATTAGCATGTTGAAGCAAGCGAACAATGCTAGACAAATCAGGGTCTGTTTCCTGTTGCACTAAGCTTTCCAACCAAAAAGTTGCAACATCAGCCATAGAAATGGCAGGCCTGAGAAGATAGCCAGAATAAAAATAAGCTTTCCTTAGATAAGATTCAAATTTCCTATATAAAGGGTCCTTAAAGGAAGTACTATCCTCCATAGGGATAGTAGTACGTTTAGCAAGAGTAGAAATAGTCCTATCAACTTTGGGGATTTTTTCCCAAAACTCCAATCTAACTGCAGGCAAAGGATACAACTTTTTGAACCTAGAAGAAGGAATAAAAGAAGTATCAGGCCTATTGCATTCCTTTGAAATCATATCAGAAATAGCATCAGGATCTGGATAAACCTCTGGAGTAACCACAGGAGGTTTATAAACAGAATTTAAACGTTTACTAGTTTTAATATCAAGAGGACTAGTTTCCTCAATATCCAAAGTAATCAACACCTCTTTTAACAAGGAACAAATATACTCCATCTTAAAGAGATATGAAAATTTGTCAGTGTCAATATCTTAGGTAGGATCTTCTGAATCAGATAGATCCTCATCAGAGGAGGATAATTCAGTATGTTGTCTGTCATTTGAAATTTCATCAACTCTTTTAGAAGTTTTAAAATACCTTTTACGTTTATTAGAAGGCGGAATAGCAGACAAAGCTTTCTGAATTGCATCAGCAATAAAATCTTTTATATTCACAGGGATATCATGTACATTAGATGTTGAAGGAACAACAGGCATTGTACTAGTACTAATGGATACATTCTCTGCATGTAAAAGCTTATCATGACAACTATTACATACCACAGCTGGAGATATAATCTCCGATAACTTACAACAGATACACTTATTTTTGGTAGAACTGTTATCAGGCAGCAAGAATCCAACAGTGGTTTCTGAGACAGGATCAAATTGAGACATCTTGCAAATGTAAGAGAAAAAACAACATATATAGCAAAATTATCAATTTCCTTATATGGCAGTTTCAGGTATGGGAAAAAAACAGCATAGCCCTCTGAGCATAGAAAAAGGCAAAGAGCATATAGGAAGTGGGGTTTAAATAAATCATTTATTTGGCACCATGTATGATGCACAACGCAAAATGAAATTTTTTGGTGCTAACAACATCTGTAAATGATGCAACTCGTGTCATGGCAAACGCAACCTTGTGCAAGGAAACCTGGCGTCAACTAAGACGCCGGAAATGACAAATTTGTGTCACTGAACGTACCTTTGCATCAAAAAAATTCTCGCACCAAGAATGACGCAATAAATATCAGCATTTTGCGACCTCGCGAGCCTAATTTTGCCCGCGAAAAATTAATGAAAAAGCAGTCGATTTGAAGAAAAGACCAAACCCCAGGTAAGAAAAAATAACTTCCTAAATATATTTTCCCAATTTTGAAACTGATAGTCTGCAAAAGGAAATATACATAAACCTGACTCTTGGCAAATATAAGTGCAATACATATATTTAGAACTTTAAATACATAAAGTGCCAAACCATAGCTGAGAGTCTCTTAAGTAATAAAAACATACTTACCAAAAGACACCCATCCACATATAGCAGATAGCCAAACCAGTACTGAAACAGTAACAGTAGAGGTAACGGAATATGAGAGTATATCGTCGATCTGAAAAGGGAGGTAGGAGATTAATCTCTACGACCGATAACAGAGAACCTTTGACAAGATTTCCCGTGAGGAAAACCTTAAAATCAATAGGCGATACTTTCTTCACATCCTTCTGACATTCACTGTACTCCGAGAGGAATCGGGCTTCAAAAGAAATTTTAGATCATGATCGCAACCTTGAGCAATCACAATCTTATTATGTTGGGTTGGGTTGGGTTTTTTTCCAATATTTTTGGAGTTTAACCCTTAGTGACCAGACTATTTTTCAATTTTCTTACCGTTAGGGACCAGGGCTATTTTTACATTTCTGTGGTGTTTGTGTTTAGCTGAAATTTTCCTCTTACTCATTTACTGTACCCACACATATTATATATCGTTTTTCTCGCCATTAAATGGACTTTCTAAAGATACCAATATTTTTATATCTTATAATTTACTATAAAAAAATATAAAATATGATGAAATAATTGAAAAAAACACACTTTTTCTAACTTTGACACCCAAAATCTGTTACACAGCTACAACCACCAAAAACACCCATGCTAAATAGTTTCTAAATTTTGTCCTGAATTTAGAAATACCCAATGTTTACATATTCTTTGCTTTTTTTTGCAAGTTATAGGGCAATAAAAACAAGTAGCACTTTGCTATTTCCAAAGCATTTTTTTTCAAAATTAGGGATAGTTACATTGTAACACTGATATCTGTCAGGAATCCTTGAATAACCCTTCCCATATATATAGACAAAGTATTGATCTAGGACCATTTTGGTATATTTCATGCCAACCTTTCACTGCCAAATGCGATCAAATAAAAAAAAAGTTCACTTTTTCACAAACTTTAGGTTTCTCACTGAAATTATTTACAAACAGCTTGCTCAATTATGGCACAAATGGTTGCAAATGCTTCTCTGGGATCCCCTTTGTTTAGAAATAGCAGACATATATGGCTTTGACATTGCTTTTTGGTAATTAGAATGCCGCTAAATGCCGCTGCGCACCACACGTGTATTATGCCCAGTAGTGAAGGTGTTAATTAGGGAGCTTGTAGGGTTAATTTTAGATTTTGTCTAGTGTACTAGATGACCCAAAGTATTGATTAAGGGCACATTTTGGTATATTTCATGCCACCATTTCACTGCCAAATGCGATCAAATAAAAAGAATCGTTTACTTTTTCACAAACATTAGGTTTCTCACTGAAATTATTTACAAACAGCTTGTGCAATTATGGCACAAATGGTTGTAAATGCTTCTCTGGGATCCATTTTGTTCAGAAATAGTAGACATATATGGCTTTGGCATTGCTTTTTGGTAATTAGAAGGCCGCTAATTGCTGCTGCGCACCACACTTTTATTATGTCCAGCAGTGAAGGGGTTAATTAAGTACCTTGTAGGGAGCTTGTAGGGTTAATTTTAGCTTTAGTGTAGAGATCAGCCTCCCACCTGACACATCCCACCCCCTGATTCCTCTCTGACCCCTCTAAAACAGCTCTCTTCCCTCCTCCACCCCACAATTGTCATCCCCATCTTAAGTACTGGCATAAAATCTGCCAGTACTAAAAGAAAAGCCTTTTTTTTAAAAAAAAATAAAAAATGCATATATATATATATATATATATATATATATATATATATATACTGCAGTGTAGGATCCCCTTAGCCCCCAACCTCCCTGAACTCCCCCCCCCCAAAAAAAACTCTCTAACCCACCCCCCTCTACCTACTTGCTGCCATCTTGATACTGGCAGCTGTCTCAATACCCTACTCCCCTTCCCCTCCCAGATCCATTTCCCAACCCTGATCCCCCCTTTTCAAAGTTCCCGGCACTTACTAAATGACATGCCGGGGCAGGAGTGGTCCCACCCGCTCTTGCCCCCTTCCACTCCTCACATGCCCCCTTCCTGCCACTCACACACACCATCACACACCCCCTCCCACCTCCTCCAGCAATGGGCCACCCACCCGCCTCCCTGCTATGGCTACCACCCACCAACGATCGGCACCACAGAGTGGCTCTCTCTGTATCTGATGGTTAGTAAAGGGTATTGCATGATGCCTTAACGTAGAGGCATCTCTGCAATACCCTGAAAGCCATGGGAAGCGATCAAGATCGCTTCCAGCGCTTGAAACCCCAGAGGACGTGCCAGACATATCTTTGGTCCTTAACTGTCATTTTTTTGTAGGACGTGTCTGACATGTCGCCAAGGGGTTAAAGTACAGTATTCTCATCTTTAAGAACAGGTTTCTCCTAGGAATTGTCTTTTGGTGATCATAAGTTATGTGTTTGCTATTTAGTCTTGTTTGTTTAAAACCGCAATCTTCTTACAGCTATAGAATTGAGGAAAGAAAAATCCCATTTTGTACATTGTGACTGAGGTTTTAAAATCACAGTATGTACAGTGGGTGTTTTATATTTCAGTTGATACAGTGGGTTCTGAAACTAGATCATTTTTAAAACAGTGTCACTTTAGCTGTTTCATGGCTTTTTAAAATTTAAAAAAAAAACATAATTGTTCAAAAAATGCCCAGTATACCCATGATGCCCACATACAAATTCAGATAATTCAGATCCAACTGTATCCAACTTCAAAACACAGACATGAACTATATTAACCCCTTTAGCACATTTGTTATTTCAGTAATTGGCACCCATTATTGTCAGTTCTGAGTCTCATTGTGGGAAAATTGACATCAACTAACATTAATTAACAATTTTACTATGTTTGACTAAAAAAGATTGTGATCATTTTTGTTAACAGAAACAAATAATGGCCATTATTTTCAAAATCAAGAAAACAAATCTGACTGGAATAGACCCAATAGTTCTGATTACAGTGAAAATGTAAAATTATGTTCAGACTACAATCTGTAAGCAAATGATACTCATACTTATAATGAGGCAGAAAAACAGGCTACAATTAGTAAAAACAGCAAACAAGTTATACAGTCTAATATGAATAAGTTATATAATACTTAAAGGGACATAAAACCCACATTTTTTTCTTTCATGATTTAACCCCCTAAGATCCACTTACAGTTTTTGAAGACCAGACATCCATCCTCATCCAGCCGGGAGAAGTCTTCATCCAAGCGGCAAGAACTCCTCAACGAAGCCGGGAGAAGTCTTCATCCAAGCGGCAAGAAGTTGTCCTCCAGGCAGGCAGAAGTCTTCATCCAGATGGCATCTTCTATTTTCATCCTTCCGACGCGGAGCGGCTCCATCTTCAAGACATCCGGCGTGGAGCATCCTCTTCTTTTGAAGGCTATTGAAGATTGCAGTTTCCTTTAAATGACATCATCCAAGATGGTGTCTCTTGAATTCCGATTGGCTGATAGAATTCTATCAGCTAATCAGAATTAAAGGCAATAGAATCAGCTAATAGAATGTGAGCTCAATGTGCATCAGCCAATAGGATTTTTTTACCCTTTAATTCCGATTGGCTGATAGAAGGAGCAGGATCACAAGATGACTCAGTGAAAGAAAAATTATCTGTCCCAGGAACAGCAACAGAATCATCCACAGAATTGGGCAGCAGGGCTTCAAGAACATCAGAAGCAGCTATCACATTAGATGTGGCAAGATCCACCTCCTGATGATAAGATTTTGCTTCCTCCACCTTCTCAGCCACAGGAACCACCACAGGAGCATCAGACACCTCTCCGACAGGGACCCCAACTGCAGTTTTCTTACACAAAAGAGGTAATATAGAGTTAAATGCCTCATCAGAGACCTCCTCCTCATTCACAGATGGCTCAACCGCAACTGAAGATGTTTTTTTTTGCAACATCAGCGTAGGAAGGCTTCACTCTATCAAGCCCCTGCAACATCATCAAAGGACACATCCTGCACAGATGACTTGAAGAACCACACAGGTCACAAGTCCGGCGTTTACTACAGTGGGCAACAAGATGATCCTCATCACTGCAATTTCGACATCTGCCACCTGGGCAATTTTCAGCAATGTGACCAAACAGGTTGCAACTACGGCAAAACAGAGGCATGTCATCATAGTATAGGAAACCTCTATTTCCACCAATGGTGAAAGTCTGTGGAGGGTGTTTCTTTCCACCAATACCTAATTCATCTGGCACAAACCAAACCCAGAAACTGCCCTTTCCATTGAAAGTCCCAAATTGATTCTTTGTGTGTGTGTAACCAAGGCGCCTGTCCTAACGGAGGCAAAGGTACTCCTAACAATAAAGTTTATTCAGTACATATACATCAATAAACATCAATAACAATATCATGGATCCATGTTAAAACTTAAAATTACAAAAAATGCTTAAGATTACTAAAATGTTACAAAAAATTAATCAAATAAAACAATGAAGATAAAAGACTGGAATAGTCCTTGAGACAAAAAGTCCTCAATGCCAAATTTTGCTAATGAATTGGTGAGTGTTGAGACTGCAATAAGTGGTGACCTTTGATTCCAATGGGTGAAAAAAATATGTGGTGATGATGAAGTGGTAAGTGTATTCCCACTGTTCAAACTGTCCAATAAATTGTGTCCAAAAAAAATGCAAATGTGAAAAAGTATGAATATAGAAATAAATAAAAGTCAAAACTCAAAAAAGTGTATTAATCCTTGATGTGGTAAAAGCAAAAACCAAATCAAAACAAAATAAAAATAAAAAAATGGCCAATATAGCTTGAAAAAGTGTTACTTGCAGAAACTTGAAAAAAATGTGTAGCTTAAATAATTCCTGAAGTGGATACGTGAGTGTCTTATCAGAAAAGCAGGATGTGTTCTCACAAAACAGATATCACAGTCCCCTTAAGGGTAAAAATATCATAAAAAATCCAAATAACAAATGCCGATAATCCTCCAATAAAAGAAAGATATAATAGTGTAGATGGTTTCAAAAGAGTTAAAACAATGAAACAAGGATTACCAGTGCTAGGGTCTACGCATTTCGGCCCATACTATGCCTTTATCAAGACTGGTTTAATGATTATATCTAGTGGCCTTAAATAGTGGTGGGACCGGTCTGGCCGGATATCCCCTATCGTTGAACTTCCGGTTTTCACAATATTCGAATGTACCTTTAGTATACATAATGATCAACCATTTTTCAATGTAAATATTAATTTTCTTATGTATTTCCCAATTTATTATATTAATAATCCAGTTAATACATTCCTAGTATACCTAGCCTCCGGATGGTCGTGATGTCACTACCGGTCTATTGTTGGTGTTTCTAATACTATCATCTCTTGTTTTTATGTGTCTCAATGTTCACACCATTTAGAGATTTAATGCTATTAAAGATGTATTTGAAAGTATTTAAAATTACCCAATTGTTTCTTTATCGTATGTGCCGATCGTTGGTATGTATGCTGATTTTCGGTCTTTCCTATTGGTCGTGACGTCACGACTGTTTACAGGCGCCGGTTATTGGTGGATTCTAGGGTGTGTAACCAACCCTGTGTTCCTATTGGATGTGAGGTGTGAGGCATAGTCATCTTAATATCGTTGTAGTAAATATTATGCTAGAGATGTTTATATGGCAAAATAAATGGTGTCAGGTGTCAAACAAAAAAAATATATATATATATTGTGGGAAACTAGGCAATGTGACCAACCCTATGTTCATATCAGATGTCTGATGGGAGGCATAATCCTCTTATTATCGCGGTGGTAAATTATATGCTGGGGATATCTTATAGCAAAATAAATAATTTCAGATGCCTAAGAGGAGAATAAATATAATGTCAAATGTGAAAAATGATAAACCTTGATATCTGTAAGATGTCCTAATAATTCATTCATATCCCTTTATCTATCTAGATATCTGATAGTCTTCATTAGGCATGTATATTTGCGAAAATATGTTTCTATTTGTTTCATTCTTTATCATGATCCAGGTTTTTTCTTTCTTTTATATATCCTTTTTATTATAGCGGATATAACTTCTGAGTCTGTTTGGCTTTCGATTTATGATGTTTAATAAAACTTATACCTATAACTAGATCAAGAAAGGAATAACTGGTCAACATTGAAATATTTCTAATCAGCTTAGTATTTGCTCCCTATGTTGGTTAGGCTAGGGGACCTTCCATATAAAAGACTCTCTTATATTTGTGAATAATGGGTCGGCTAAATTAGCCTGACTCATTTCTATTCAGATTATTGGAATCGTTCTGCATCCTCATAGTTAAAGATACAAATTGAAGATTAAAATGGAAATTAAAATTAAAAAATTAATGATGAAAGATACTTTGGATGATTGAGGACGTTTGAGACCCTGATGGTCCATACTTTAGGTGCCGGATTAGAGAATTAACGGGGAAAGTGGAGTACTTCCCTCCCAAAAATAGTCCCTAATAAATCGTTAGTAGTCACTCTGGTGTGAGTCTGATATTCATAGAGTTATAATGGATAACACTATCTAGTGTGATAGTATGATTAATGAATAACTCTATCTAGTGTGATAATATGATTACTAGGAGATATTAATTGTTCTAAAAAGACATGTGTGTCCTGGCTGTGGCATATTTGTCTTGGATAAATGGACAATACTAAGCCTTTAGGAGGGGGATAAATGAAAAACAGTGGGAAATCGTACTTAAGGTGCCCATATCGTACTCATTCCACTGATGCGTATAATGGTCATTAGGAATCTAGGTGGCTATGTCCTAGACATAGGACATTGTGGGTATAATAAATCCAATAGTGGAGCTGCAGTGCTAAGGACAATCCTTAAGGAGAGAGATGGGTTGGATATGTAATATGTGGCATATTTTATAACCACTGTACCCACCTTGTCATTTATTACCACTGTACCCACCGTGGCATATTTTATTCTTGTGTAAAATACTAGATTTACAATTAAAATATTTCTAAATACACACTCTACACATTGTACAACACCTAGCCCATTTGAGGCGCTCTGAACACATTTATTTTCTTAGTACATTTTCCAAGCTAGCTAGTTAGCCTACTGTTCAGAGCTATAGGTTGTCATCTTTGGCACTACACCACATCGAAATCCATATGTAATATTATAGAAGAGAGCTCAAAATGGACCTTGGATCCTGGAATAGATCATTAATCTTTATTGACGGTGAGCCTCACTAAATAAGCCCAATAAGATATGCGACCTAGTAATTAGGAAGTGGATTTAGATCATATTAAAAAGGTGGGAAAGGTCTTCTTTATAATTTAATCCTTTGGGAAAAAGACAGTCTAAATTGAAGATCCATTTGGATTCGGCAGTTAGTAATTTCTTCTCATAGTTGCCTCCTCTCCAATCTTTCCTGACCTTCTGTATTCCCATAAAAGTTAAATCCTTTATATTCCCTTGATGTTTTATAGAAAAGTGTTTATGCAAAGCTGTTTCCATATTTAATTTTTCAATTAACAGCAGATGTTCACATATCATGTCTTTTAGAGCTCTGGACGTTTGACCCACATACTGGAGGCCAAATGAAAATTGCAACATGTACACCACTCCCTTATCTTGACATCCGATTAAATCATGTATATTGTGTTCATCCTTTGTATTATGACATCTGAATGTTGCGGATTTAATTCCACGTTTACACACTTTGCAAGATAAGCAAGTGAAAGAACCTTCAATCTTTTTCCCAAATACATCTTTTGTTCCAAATGCCTTCTTTCTCCTCTGTACACTAGGTGCTATTTTGCTTCTTAAATTTTTTGTTTTTCTATAAATGAACCTCGGTTTTATAGGAAGTCTCTCACCTATTATATCGTCATCCTTCAAAAGTGACCAATGTTTTTGAAAAAAAATTTCAATGATGTTTTTATTCTCACTATACTCAGTTATCATTGGGATGTTCAAGATTTCACCTTCTTCTTCTATCCTTGCTGTTCTCTTCCTATATTTCGTCAATTCAGTTCTTTCAATTTCCTCAACCTCTTGAATTTTTTGTTCCAACATGGTCTCATTGTATCCTCTCTCCAGAAATTTGGATTTAATAAATTGAGCTTGTTCCTCCCATTTGATTTGGGTTGAGCAGTTCTTTTTCATCCTCAGTAATTGTCCTTTTGGGATGTTGTTTTTCCAGTTGTTATGATGGCAGCTTGTTCTATGGATATAATTGTTACTGTCCACCTCCTTGAAGTGTGTGGATGTCTCTATTTTCCCTTCTTTAACTTCTATTTTGAGATCCAGAAAAGTTAATTTGATGATGCTCCATTCATACGTGAATTTCAAATTATTCGTATTTTTATTCATAATTTCGATGGTAAAATCAAAATCCGTCTTTGTCCCCTTCCATATAATGATTATATCATCAATATAGTGACGGTAGAGGAACAGGTCCGCGCTTGCTGGGCAGGACTCCCAGAAGATATGTTCCCATTTTCCCATATACAGGTTCACATAACTCGGCGCGAACCTGGTCCCCATCGCCGTGCCACAAATTTGTTGATAGTAGTTTCCTTCGTCACAAAAATAATTGTGAGTCAGAATATATTTGATACTCTCCAAGATGAATTTCCTTTGGTTTTCTGGGACTTCAGAGTCTTTTTCAAGGAAGAATTCCACTGCTTCTAGCCCTTCTTGGTGTGGGATACTTGTATATAACGACGTCACACGTTGCCAAAATATATCCGTCTTCCCAAGGTATTTCTTCTAGAAGATTCAATATCTGGGTTGAGTTCTTTAAATAAGACGGAAGCTGTCTTACATATTTCTGTAGATTCAAATCTACATATTCAGACAGATTACTGCTTAGGGAACTTATGCCCGAAATTATTGGTCTTCCTGGAGGTCTCTGCAGGGATTTGTGGATTTTTGGTAGGTGATATATTACTGGGGTAATTGGATGACTTACGTTAATGTAGCTGAAATCCTTCTCATTAAGTATCCCTAGTCTCTTTGCTTCACTCAATATCACCATTAATTCTTTTTTATATACTTCTACCGGATTGGAGGAGCGTTTCCGATATGTCTTCTGATCACTCAGAATTCTTTCATTCTCCAATCTGTAGTAACTTCTGTTCATAATCACAATCCCCCCTCCTTTATTTGTGGGTTTGATTTAGTTAGATCATAATTGTTCTCTAATTTCTTAATCGTTTTGATCTGTTGATCAGAAAGATTATGTTTCATAATTTTCAATTTCTTTTGGCCGTATGTCTCTTATTTCTTTACACACTATAGTCTCAAAGGCCTCAATAGCTGCTTCTTTGCTATTGGTTGGATAAAAAAATGACTTATTTTTATTATTCTTGATGTTGTCGGTCCTTCCAATTCTACATCTTTTTTGTAGTTTCAGATACTTTTCTTTCTCTTTGCTGTGTGGGTGATCCAACCCTAAAAACGAAGGCGATTCTACTACAGCAGAAGTAGTTGATGATTTATAATTTGTTCTTGGCTCTGTTCTCTTTGTGCGCTGCTGGATTTTCCATTCATCCTTCATGATTCCATCTTTAGATCTCTTATCAGGTGGTCCATCTAGAGTTTTTGTATGCCCCCCTTTCCATACAGGTGTTCTGTATGTATCTCTATTATCATAATGGATGCTATTTCTTCTCCCACATTCCTCAAAATGGGGATCCTTTCTTCTATAGTCATACATTTTTCCAAAGCCCTCTTGTCTATCTTGGTATGGTCTCCCTTCATAATACTGTTTCCTTGGAGGATGATGGTATTCTCTCCAATTATTAGGATGATTCGATGTCCGTCTTTGGACATAATGTCTCTCTATCTGCCACAACTCTCTCCTCCTGTCAGGGGAATAATCCTCTCTAAATCTTATGTCTCTTTTATTTTCTTGTTCCCGATTCCAATTATTATATTGCCTTATATGGTTGTGACTATCTCTAAATCTGTTACGATTATAACTAATCTATCTATCGCTGTTTTATTTCCATTTTAATCTTCAATTTGTCTCTTTAACTATGAGGATGCAGAACGATTCCAATAATCTGACTAGAAATGAGTCAGGCTTATTTTGCCGACCCATTATTCACAAATATTAGAGAGTCTTTTATATGGAAGGTCCCCTAGCCTAACCAACATATGCAGCAACTACTAAGCTGATTAGAAATATTTCAATGTTAACCAGTTATTCTTCTCTTGATCTAGTTATAGGTTTTATTAAACATCATAAATTGAAAGCCAAACAGACTCAGAAGTTATATCCGCTATAATAAAAAGCATATTTTAAAGAAAGAAAAAACCTGGATCATGATAAAGGATGAAACAAATAGAAACATATTTTCACAAATATACATGCCCAATGAAGACTATCAGATATCTAGATAGATAAAGAGATATGAATGAATCATGAGGACATCTTACAGATATCAAGGTTTATCATTTTTCACATTTGACATTATATTTATTCTCCTCTTAGGCATTTGACATTATTTATTTTGCTATAAGATATCCCCAGCATATAATTCACCACCGCGATAATAAGAGGATTATGCCTCCCATCAGACATCTGATATGAACATAGGGTTGGTCACATAGCCTAGTATTTACCGATATATATATTTTTTCTTTTTGACACCTGACACCATTTATTTTTCCATATAAACATCTCTAGCATAATATTTACTACGGCGATATTAAGATGACTATGCCTCCCACCTCACATCCAATAGGAACACAGTCTTGATAAAGACCAGGTACGGGCCGAAACGCACAGACCCTAGCACTGGTAATCCTTGTTTCATTGTTTTAACTCTTTTGAAACCATCAAGGACTATTCCAGTCTTTTATCTTCATTGTTTTATTTGATTAATTTTTTGTAATATTTTAGTAATTTTAAGCATTTTTGTAATTTTAAGTTTAAACATGGATCCATTATATTGTTATTGCTGTTTATTGATGTATATGTACTGAATAAACTTTATTGTTAGGAGTATCTTTGCCTCCGTTAGGACAGGCTCCTTGGTTACACACACACGTTATCTTACTCCCTTGGTGATAGCTAGGGTTCACCTCAACTGGGCTATTAGGTACTATTTTTTGGCGCTAAAGTTAACTCCTTTTTTTCCCAAATTGATTCTTTAGCTTGCTACCTCCTTTAACATCAGCCAAAGAACAAGCTATTATGCGTTGTTCAGTGTGCCTAGAGGGATATTGCTGCACCTCACTGATGAGGCCCACACTAGGCCAAAACGTATGTCTGGGGTTTTGCTGTTTCTCTCGTTCAAGGAGGGATTGCCTGGTATTTCTGGGCTGGACTGTACTGTGAAGTCAGGATCAGACTGATATGCTTCAAGAAAGTTCTTCTCTGTGAAAGGCACATGTTGAGCAAAAAGAGGCTGCTTCTTGGGTGGTAACTAGCCACAGAACAAGCTATTATGCTATTGTTCGTTCCCAGGTTGAGCGCTTAACTCTTTTTATTTATGCAAATTATGACACTTAGGGAAGTCTCCCTAAGTGTGATGCGGGAATCCAGACATGGACCCGTTGCTCAGTGTGCCTAGAGGGATATGGCTGCACCTCACTGACGAGGCCCACAATAGGCCGAAACGAATGTCTAGGGTTTTGCTGTTTCTCTCGTTCAGAGAGGGATTGCCTGGTATTTCGGGGCTGGACTGTACTGTGAAGTCAGGATCAGACTGATATGCTTCAGGAAAGTTCTTCTCTGTAAAGGCACATGTTGAGCAAAAAGAGGCTGCTTCTTGGGTAGAAACTAGCCACAGAACAGGCTACTATGCTATTGTTAGTTCCCAGGTTGAGCGGTACTCTCTTTTTACTTATGCAAATTATAACATTTAGGGAAGTCTCCCTAAGTGTGATGTGGGAATCCAGACGTGGACCCATTGCTCAGTTTGCCTAGAGGGATATGGCTGCACCTCACTTACAAGGCCCACAATAGGCCAAAATGTACGTCTGGGGTTTTGCTGTTTCTCTCGTTCAGAGAGGGATTGCCTGGTATTTCAGGATTGGACTGTACTGTGAATTCAGGATCAGACTGATATGCTTCAGGAAAGTTCTTCTCTGTGAAAGGCACATGTTGAGCAAAAAGAGGCTGCTTCTTGGGTAGTAACTAGCCAAAGAACAAGCTATTATGCTATTGTTCATTCCCAGGTTGAGCGCTTCTCTCTTTTTATTTATCCAATCAAAGTGTAGTAGCATCTCAAAGATGATCCAGAGAAATGGGATGTACCTAAGCTAAATTTCAAGTGTCATAGCAAAGGGTCTGAATACTTATGTCAATAATGTGATATTTCAGTTGTTTACTTTTGAATACATTTGCAAAGATATAAAAAATCTAGTTATTGCTTTGTCATTATGGGGTATGGAGTGTAGATTAAAGGGACAGTCTACACCAGAATTTTTATTGTTTTAAAAGATAGATAATCCCTTTATTACCCCTTCCCCAGTTTTGCATAACCGTTATATTAATATACTTTTTATCTCTGTGATTATCTTGTATCTATGCCTCTGTAAACTGCCAATTTATTTCAGTTCTTTTGACAGACTTGAAGTTTAGCCAATCAGTGCTGGCTCCCAGATAACTTCACGTGCATGAGAACAGTGTTATCTATATGAAACACATGAACTAACACCCTCTAATGGTGAAAAACTGTTAAAATACATTCTGAAAAGAGGTGTCCTTCAAGGTCTAAGAAATTAGCATATGAACCTACTAGGTTAAGCTTTCAACTAAGAATACCAAGAGAACAAAGCAACATTGGTGATAAAAGTAAATTGGAAAATTGTTTAAAATTGCATGCCCTATCTGAATCATGAAAGTTTATTTTGGACTAGACTGTCCCTTTAATATGAAAAAAAAAAAAAAAATAATTACAGAGGCCTTAGGTGCTGCTCTTATTCAGAGCCCTCAACTCTCAATCTAAATAGTGATGTCGCGAATAGTTAGCTGGCGAATAGTTCCCAGCGAACATAGCTTGTTCGCATTCGCCGCGGCGGGCGAACATATGCGATGTTCGATCCGCCCCCTATTCGTCATCATTGAGTAAACTTTGACCCTGTATCTCACAGTCTGCAGACACATGTCAGCCAATCAGCAGCAGACACTCCCTCCCAGACCCTCCCAGCTCCTGGGCAGCAGCCATTTTAGCATGCATTAGCATGCATTCTTAGTGAGAGGAGGGATAGTGCTGCTGCTGCTGATTTTATAGGGAAATTGATAGCTAGGCTAGTGTATTCAGTGTCCACTACAGTCCTGAAGGACTCATCTGATCTCTGCTGTAAGGACAGCACCCCAAAAAGCCCTTTTTAGGGCTAGAACATCAGTCGTTTTTTGTTGTTGTTTTTTTTGCCTGTGTAATTTTGACTGTGAAACATCAGTCTGCTATTGTAATCTAATTGCAGTTGCCTGCCTGCAGTGCCACCACTCATATCTGTTGTAACAGTAGTGTAAATGTTGTAAAAAAAACTTTTTTGACTGTGAAACATCAGTCTGCTAGTGTAATCTAATAGCAGTTGCCTGCCTGCCAGCGTGTGTGCCAGGCCCACTTGCCAACTATTGCCACCACTCATATCTGTTGTAACAGTATTGTAAATTTTGTAAAAAAAACCTTTTTTACTGTGAAACATCAGTCTGCTAGTGTAATCTAATTGCAGTTGCCTGCCTGCCAGCGTGTGTGCCAGGCCCACTTGCTAAGTGCCACCACTCATATCTGTTGTAACAGTAGTGTAAATTAAAAAAAACAAAACTTTTTTGACTGTGAAACATCAGTCTGCTAGTGTAATCTAATTGCAGTTGCCTGCCTGCCAGCGTGTGTGCCAGGCCCACTTGCCAACTAGTGCCACCAATCATATTTGTTATAACAGTAGTGTAAATATTTAAAAAAAAAACTTTTTTGACTGTGAAACATCAGTTTGCTAGTGTAATCTAATTGCAGTTGCCTGCCTGCCAGCGTGTGTGCCAGGCCCACTTGCTAAGTGCCACCACTCATATCTGTTGTAACAGTAGTGTAAATTTAAAAAAAAAAAAACTTTTTTGACTGGCTAACACAGGACATCCAATCTTCTACAGCTTCTGCTTGGAACCTTGACGCACCATCCACCTGCAGCTTAGCTTCGGGCACCTCTCAAGTGACCAGTGCCACTCGCCAGCCTGCCGCCACTACCAACACTAGCACCACAGCCGCTTCACCTGATTTGTCAGAGTAGTTATTGACACATCAGTTGGAAGAAATGAGTAATGTGCAACCATCATTGACAGAGGATGTAGATAACAGTGATATGTCTCAGTCAGGCAGCATTACAGACATGGACGTATGGTGTGATGATGATGATGATGATGCTGAACCCGCTGCTGCTTCCATTGTTGATTTGTCAGATACAAATGAAGCGGTTGATGATGATGCGTCCATGGATGTCACGTGGGTGCCTGCTAGAAGAGAAGAAGAAGAGGGGGAAAGTTCAGATGGGGAGACAGAGAGGAGGAGGAGGAGACGAGTTGGAAGCAGGGGGAGGTTGTCGCAAGGAGCTAGTGGCACAGTCAGACAGCATGCATCGGCACCCGGGGTCAGCCAGACAGCACGCCAATCAACGCATGCTGTTGCCACCACCAGAATGCCGTCATCGCAGAGCTCAGCAGTGTGGCATTTTTTGTGTGTGTCTGCCTCTGACAACAGCGATGCCATTTGCAACCTGTGCCAAAAGAAACGGAGTCATGGAAAGTCCCACACCCACCTAGGTACAACTGCTTTGCGAAGGCACGTGATCTCACATCACAAACGCCGATGGGATGAACACATGAATAGAAGCAGCACACAAACTCAAAGCCGCCATCCTCCTCCTGGTCCAGCATCTTCAGCCACATCAACCACTGCTGTACTCCTTGCCCCCTCTCAACCATCCTCCACTCAGTCTCTCTTCCGTAGCAGTTCCTGCTCATCTGCCTACAGTCAGGTGTCTGTCAAGGACATGTTTGAGCGTAAGAAGTCAATGTCCCAAAGTCACCCCCTTGCCCGGCGTCTGACAGCTGGCTTGTCTGAACTCTTAGCCCGCCAGCTTTTACCATACAAGCTGGTGGAGTCTGAAGCGTTCAAAAAATTTGTATCTATTGGGACACCGCAGTGGAAGGTACCCGGTCGAAATTTCTTTGCACAAAAGGCAATCCCCAACCTGTACTCGATTGTGCGAAAGGAAGTAATGGCATGTCTGGCACACAGTGTTGAGGCAAGGGTCCATCTGACCACTGATAGCTGGTCTGCAAAGCATGGTCAGGGCAGGTATATCACCTACACTGCACATTGGGTAAACCTGCTGACGGCTGACAAGCATGGAATGCGTGGCTCTGCAGAGGAGTTGGTGACACCGCCACGACTTGCAGGCAGGCCTGCTGCTACCTCCTCTACTCCTCCTACTCCATCCTCTTCCATAACCTCTTCCTCTTCTGCTGCTGCGTCTTGCTCCACATCAACGGCACCCCCCAGCTCCCCAGGTACTATTCCACATCCCGGATATGGCAGTGTCACGCCGTCTTGGGGTTGACTTGCCTGAAAGCAGAGAGTCACACCGCAGCAGCACTCCTGTCTGCCCTGAACACACAGGTGGATCAGTGGCTGACTCCGCACCAACTGGAGGCTTTGCAAAGTGGTTTCTGACAATGGAAGTAATTTGGTGGCGACATTGAAATTGGGCAAGTTGACACATGTGCCGTGCATGGCACATGTGTGTAATCTGATTGTACAACGCTATGTGCATAATTACCCCAGGCTTACAGGATGTCCTGAAGCATGCCAGGAAGGTGTGTGGCCATTTCAGGCGTTCCTACACGGCCATGGCACACTTGTCAGATATCCAGCGGCGAAACAACCTGCCAGTGAGGCGCTTGATTTGCGACAGCCCGACACGTTGGAATTCAACACTCCTAATGTTTGACCGCCTGCTCCAACAAGAAAAAGCCGTTAATGAGTATTTGTATGACGGGGTGCTAGGACAGCCTCTGGGGAGCTGGGAATTTTTCTGCCACGTTACTGGACGCTCATGCGCAATGCCTGTATGCTCATGCGTTCTTTTGAGGAGGTGACAAACCTAGTCAGTCGCACCGAAGGCACCATCAGCGACATCATACCATTTGTTTTCTTCCTGGAGTGTGCCCTGCGAAGAGTGCTGGATCAGGCCGTAGATGAGCGTGAAGAGGAAGAGTTGTGGTCACCATCACCACCAAAAACAGCCTTATCAGCATCGCTTGCTGGACCAGCGGCAATGCAGGAAGAGGATTGTGATGAAGACGAGTCAGAGGAGGAATGTGGTTTTGAGGAGGAAGACCAAGCACAACAGGCATCCCAGGGTGCTCGTTGTCACCTATCTGGTACCCGTGGTGTTGTACGGGGCTGGTGGGAAAAAGATACCTTCAGTGAGATCAGTGAGGACGAGGAACGAGACATGAGTAGCTCGGCATCCAACCTTGTGCAAATGGGGTCTTTCATGCTGTCATGCCTGTTGAGGGACACTCGTATAAAAAAGCTGAAGGAGAACGAACTGTACTGGGTGTCCACGCTACTAGACCCCCGGTATAAGCATAAAGTGTCTGAAATGTTACCGAATTCCCGCAAGTCGGAAAGGATGGAGCAGTTCAAAAATAAATTAAAAAGTATGCTTTACACAGCGTATAAGGGTGATGTCACAGCACAACGGGAATATAATAGGGGAAGAGGTGAAAGTAATCCTCCTCCTCCCACGACCACGCCGGCAAGGACAGGACGCTTTCCAGACGTGTTGTTGATGGAGGACATGCAGACCTTTTTAACTCATATGCATCGCCACAGCCCTTCGGGATCCAGCCTCAGAGAACGACTCAACCGACAGGTAGCCGACTACTTCGCCTTAACTGCAGATCTCGACACTCTGAGGAGCGATAAACCCCTTGACTACTGGGTGTGCAGGCTTGACCTGTGGCCTGAGCTATCCCAATTTGCAATTGAACTTCTGGCTTGCCTCGCTTCAAGTGTCCTGTGAGAAAGGACCTTCAGTGCAGCAGGAGGTATTGTCACTGAGAAGAGAAGTCGCCTAGGTCAAAAAAGTCTAGATTACCTCACCTTTATTAAAATAAATGAGGGATGGATCCCGAAGGGACTGACATTGGGCGATACATCGAGTAAAAAAGGCCTGATGAGATAAGCTGCCTTGGGCTAAAAATGGTCCACACGCTGCTGTATTTTATCTTCGAATGCCGGATGACTTGCGTGACTTATCCGCCAACAACTAGGGTTCAAGCCTCAATGTTTTAGGGCACTTTCTAACTGTCAAACAAACATCAATTTTTCTGGCCGCTGCTACAGCAGCGGCTGCAACAATACCTAATTTTTCAGGCATGTGTACATGCCTAATTTTTCTGGCCTCTGGTGCTGCACTGTGGCTTCAAAACCCAAACAAAAAAAAAGGCACATAACAGGGATTAAACTGCTAAGAATAGTACGACTTAACACACCACTCATATCTGGTGGCACAGTAGATTGCACGCGCAGTGCCCCAAATTTTAAGTTGGAGGACCGACCAAGCATCTTTTTCCATCTCCCGGTTCCTAAAATCATCTCCGGGTTCCTAAAATCGATGCCATACCTGTACTCGATTGTGTAAAAGGAAGTCATGGCATATGGGGTCTTTGAAACTGTCTGGCCTGTTGAGGGTCAGGGACCCTCATATAAAAAGGCTGAAGGAGAACGACCTGTACTGGGTGTCCAAGCATCTTTTTCCATCTCCCGGTTCCTAAAAATTATCTCCGGGCTCCTAAAATCGATGCCATACCTGTACTCGATTGTGCAAAAGGAAGTCATGGCATATGGGGTCTTTCATGCTGTTGTGCCTGTTGAGGGTCGGGGACCCTAGTATAAAAAGGCTGAAGGAGAACGACCTGTACTGGGTGTCCAAGCATCTTTTTCCATCTCCCGGTTACTAAAAATTATCTCTGTGTTCCTAAAATCGATGCCATATCTGTACTCGATTGTGCAAAAGGAAGTCATGGCATATGGGGTCTTTCATGCTGTCATGCCTGTTGAGGGTCGGGGACCCGCGTATAAAAAGGCTGAAGGAGAACGACCTGTACTGGGTGTCTAAGCATCTTTTTCCATCTCCTGGTTCCTAAAAATTATTTCCGGGTTCCTAAAATCGATGCCATACCTGTACTCGATTGTGCAAAAGGAAGTCATGGCATATGGGGTCTTTCATGCTGTAGTGCTTGTTGAGGGTCGGGGACCCGCGTATATAAAGGCTGAAGGAGAACGACCTGTACTGGGTGTCCAAGCATCTTTTTCCATCTCCCGGTTCCTAAAAATTATTTCCGGGTTCCTAAAATCGATGCCATACCTGTACTCGATTGTGCAAAAGGAAGTCATGGCATATGGGGTCTTTCATGCTGTCGTGCCTGTTGAGGGTCGGGGACCCTCGTATAAAAAGGCTGAAGGAGAACGACCTGTACTGGGTGTCCAAGCATCTTTTTCCATCTCCCGGTTCCTAAAATCCATGCCATATAAACGTCCCCTGATAGGGAACACCGCAGTGGAAGGTACCTGGTCACAATTTCTTTGCACAAAAGGCAATCTCGGACCCCAACCTGTACTCGATTGTGCAAAAGGAAGTAACCTTACCATGGGTCTCAAACCGCACGTCTTGTAATTCTCTGTCTGGGAAATTATATATCTATCAAATCTATCTATTTATCTATCAAATCAATCTAACTATCAATCTTATCTATCAAATGTATATTGCATCTATTGATCTATGTAATTCGTATCTATCAAATGTATATTGCATCTATTGATCTATGTAATTCGTATCTATCAAATGTATATTGCATCTATTGATCTATGTAATTCGTATCTATCAAATGTATATTGCATCTATTGATCTATGTAATTTGTATCTATCAAATGTATATTGCATCTATTGATCTATGTAATTCGTATCTATCAAATGTATATTGCATCTATTGATCTATGTAATTCGTATCTATCAAATGTATATTGCATCTATTGATCTATGTAATTCATATCTATCAAATGTATATTGCATCTATTGATCTATGTAATCTATGTATCTATCTATCAAATCTATCTATCTCGTGGCCGGACTGTTTTGTGACAGCCACTTGTGTTTCGGCCAAATTTGAAGTAGGAGGACCGACCAAGCATCTTTTTCCATCTTCCGGTTCCTAAAATCCATGCCATATACACCTCCCCCGATAGGGGGAGTAACAGGTATTAAACTGATCAGAATAGTACTAATTAACACACCACTCATATCTGGTGGCACAATAGATTGCACGCACAGTGCCCCAAATTTGAAGCAGGAGGACTGAACAAGCATCTTTTTCCATCTACCGGTTCCTAAAATCCATGTCATATACACGTCCCCTGGCGCCGCAACTGCCTCTGGGAACCTTACCATGGGTCTCAGACCGCACGTCTTGTAATTCTCTGTCTGGGAAATTATATATCTATCAAATCTATCTATTTATCTATCAAATCTATCTAACTATCAATTGCATCTATCAAATGTATATTGCATCTATTGATCTATGTAATTCGTATCTATCAAATGTATATTGCATCTATTGATCTATGTAATTCGTATCTATCAAATGTATATTGCATCTATTGATCTATGTAATTCGTATCTATCAAATGTATATTGCATCTATTGATCTATGTCATTCGTATCTATCAAATGTATATTGCATTTATTGATCTATGTAATTTGTATCTATCAAATGTATATTGCATCTATTGATCTATGTAATCTATGTATCTATCTATCAAATCTATCTATCTCGTGGTTGTGCAAATGGACTGTTTGTGGTTGTTTGCGGTGAGTTACACGGGGAGTTTGGTCTGTCACTGTGAAGCGGGCGTAACCCTTACACTACCTGATCGATACAACATCATACCTGATGTTTTAAAGCACGTTATTACAAACAATTTAGGAATGTTAGGTGATTTATGCCCTTTATGGCTTAAAACCAGACCCTGCATCAACTATGTAATTTTCCTTGGGAGTTTTGCCATGGATCCCCCTCCGGCATGCCACAGTCCAGGTGTTAGTCCCCTTGAAACAACTTTTCCATCACTATTGTGGACAGAAAGAGTCCCTGTTGGTTTTAAAGTTCGCCTGCCTATTGAAGTCAATGGCGGTTCGCCCGGTTTGCCGGTTCGCGAACAGTTGCGGAAGTTCGAGTCCACCGTTCGCGAACCGAAATTTTTAGGTTTGCGACATCACTAAATCTAAACACACTGGGTCCAAAAGCCAATTGTCGGCTATCAAGCTACACACTTCTTTATTCATAATGGAGGAGGCTTATGAGGAAATACAAGCTATGCTTCAAGGCTTAGATCAACGGCTAGAGAATTGCTTTACTGACCTCATTGATACGTAAGAATCTGCAGTCAGGGGAGAAGTCGGAACTAAAGTGAACGATCTAGGGCTAGGAACTATATTGTTAGAGCACTCCTCACAATGCCCTCTTCAGCTATCCCGACAATGGCTCAATCCTGGCAGATCTGGTACTGATCCTGAGGTCAGTTTGCAAGATTTGCAATGCCTTAAACCACTATCCTGGCAATGCATAACTCCTGACAGATCTAGCATCGATCCTGAGGTCAGTTTGCAAGATTCAGTTGGTCCACATCTTGTTGATCATGCTGCAGGAGGCTATAGACCAGCGACACATACCGGGAACTTTCTCATCATACAGTCACTGACACCATGGGCCCAGATGTCTCATCCACCTATCACTGCCAAATCCTATCCAGACATGGCAGTGGGAGTGCCTTGCTGGTTTTTCACCCTTGGCTGCGGAGAGGTAGCCAACTCCCGCGGTAGAGACCAGGAGCTCCTAGAATTTATATTTTCCACTTGTGGCCCATTGACACCAAAGTGCAAATACTTGTTGATAGACAAGTTACTGCTTACATGGCCTGTTGTTCTGGCAATATCCCAGGCCCTGTAAGGATGGCCATTTCTATCTGGAGGTCTCAGTTATAGTAACATTGATGGACTTGGAATTGGATAAGTAACACTTTCATCATAAAAGTTGTGGGGCTTTCACATCTCAGATGTCCAAGGGACCTAAGAACTACCTTGTTAAGAGCTGAACATTATTACCCTACAACCCCCAGCTTCTGATCCATGGTCTGCATTATAAGGCACATTATTTACTTCTTAAATATACTCCCATATGTGCCACCAATTACATAGGCAATGTTGTATATATTGAAAATGTTTAATATCAGAGTGTGTCCTACTGAGGGTTAAATATCCATATATCACCACAAAGCAATATATCTTGCCACTATATAGCTAAGCTGGGAACTATAGATGTCTATGCTGTTTACAATCCTGTCTCCCCACTTGTTTATATAACCATTTACCTTTGTTACAATATATTTAAGGTTAGCTGCTTTATAGACATAGGCCTCTAGATATCAATATCTGTTGGACCTGATTCGACAGAGCGTACAGACATTGTATTGCTTGCCGTATTCAGCATTGCACCAGCAGCTCACAAGAGCTGCTGGTGCAACACCGCCCCCTGCAGACTCGCGGCCAATGGGTCGCCAGCAGGGGGGTGTCAATCATCCCGATCATTCTCGATCGAGTTGATTTCCGGCGATGTCTGTCCACCTGCTCAGAGCAGGCGGACAGGTTATGGAGTAACGGTCTTTGTGACCGCTGCTTCATAACTTCATAACATACGGAGCTTGATACATATGCCCCATAGTCTTATTTATTGCCTTTAAACTAGAAAAGGCTGTATTGGTGATATTGTGCAGTCATGAATTTTGAAGAAATTCCAGAGTAGCATACCCATTTCTTTATAATATGCCCCAACAACTGCTAGATGGATCATGTTGGTACCTACTACCACCACATTAATGCCTGATGCAAATTAGCCCCCAACTATTTTATCTGGCTTCTGATGATCTTGTAGATTATAATAACAACTTGGTTCCCACAGACAATTAAAGAGAAAAGAACCACTAGCTCTTACTGATCTTTAATGCCTTAGTAGTTATATGCGGAAAAAGATCTCATAATGTTTTTATTAGCCTCATACTTATATAATGTCATGGTAGTGTTGAGATCCTTATATTGAACTCACTTTTGTAACTAGGGGCTGTGTTGGTTCCTGTCCTCTGGTCAGTGGCCAGGGCTGGGGGGCGGGGCGTGAAGTGGCGACCCTAGGATCAGGATAGCCAACATGTAGTTAATTGTAAGCCAAATTGAGAAAATTTATTTCAAAAGTCACAGAACTTCTGGATTGCCATTCCTCCTCTCAGTAGGCATATTAGCTCAGCCAGCTTACTTCCCTATATGTTTATTTGCACTACCAAAAAAACAAATTTTCAGCCCTAGACAAACAACCCTAACCACTTATCGAAACGTCATATATGCTCACCCCAGATATATACTTTAATAGCTCACTAATAGCCCACTAATTTAAACTCTAACGGATCAGGGTAAGAAAGTCCAGTCTTAGCTAACAAACTTCACCGTTCACAGGCCTGGTCTACTCCCAACCCCTCCCCCCATTTTCCTTAACAAGCATTACCTTAGATATTATTTCACCAGGGGGCATAAACTCTGCTAGATAACTTTAACTGAGCGGCTCTTGCCCGCTGTTCTTCTATATAAAGAATTTTATTTATCTTAAGTTACCATAGGTCTAAGAGAGACCGTATGTATCACTCTATTCCCTTTAGATTCTACCCCAGTTCATACGAGTCCATGAGTGACTCATTACAACAAATGAGGGATTTAAAATACACAAAAAGAGATTTCAGTTTATCTTGTTACGTCTAACTACAGTGATCTCACCTATTTTCTTGACACATGTGGCTGTCACATCTCTGTGTATTATGATTATGTAATGTCTTTTATATAAGTGAAAATTAAGTTGAGATACCTATGTAACAGGAACTTGTCAGGAATGTTTTCTCTAATAATCTCAATAAAAATTATATTTTAAATTTTTTTTTTTTTTTTTTACAAAACACACATTTATTCATGCCAGGTGATAAAGTGTATTTTTTATTTTATTTTTTTCAATTAATTTTTTTATAAAATGGTGCCTTTCGAACAGTGAGCCTTGGTGGTTCTTAGGGCTTAAGGGAGCTGAGTTTTGAGACATTTTACAAATTATGAAAAATGTGTCATTGTTGCAGTTAAGGGGTTAATTTTGCAGCAACAAGCTTTAAAGCATCTCTATGTAAAAAAGGAAGATATTTTACCTCACAATTTCCTCAGCTCACCAGAGTAAGCCCTGTGTAAAAAGTTATACTTCAGCTGCTGCCCAGCTGCAGGTAAAAAAATAAATAAAAAAATGAAAACATGAACTGCAGCCAATCATCATCAACAGTGCTAAGGTCATGAACTCTTTTACTGTGATCTCATGAGATTTCACTTAACTCTCATGAGATTTCATAGTAAACTTCATTAAACTGAATAGGGACATAACAAGAGTGTGCATGAGGCTCACTCCTTTGCCGATCCCGTGACAGGCATACTGATTTGCTGCTTAAAGTCCTTTACAATGGGGATTGAATACTTAGGACATTTGGAGGTAAATATCTTTCATTTTTACATAGAGATGTTGAGGTGATATTTTCTAGTCAGTTTTTTACAGCTATGCTGCATCACTTTCAAATGTTTTAACATTTGGGTATCATGGTCTTTTAAAGGGACAGTCTAGTCCAAAATAAACTTTCATGATTGAGATAGAGCATGTCATTTTAAACAATTTTCCAATTAACTTGTATCCCCAATTTTGCTTTGCTCTCTTGGTATTTTTAGTTGAAAGCTAAACCTAGGAGGTTCATATGCTAATTTCTAAGCCCTTGAAGGCAGCCTCTTAGCTCAGGGCATTTTGACAGTTTTTCACCACTAGAGGGTGTTAGTTCATGTGTGCCCTATAGATAACACTGTGCTCAAGCACGTGAAGTTCCAGGGAGCCAGAACTGATTGACTAAAATGCATGTCTGTCAAAAGACCTGAAATAAAGGGGCAGTTTGCAGAGGCATAGATACAAGATAATCACAGAGATAAAAAGTGTATTTATATAACTGTGTTTGTTATGCAAAACTAGAGAATGGGTAATAAAGGGATTATCTACATTTTAAAACAATAAACATTCTGGTGTAGACTGTCCCTTTAAGCTTTACATTCCTGTTTTGTAAATAAAGATAGCAAGACACCAAAGAAAAATTTATACTAGGAGTAAATTAGAAAGTTTAAAAATCTGAATCATTAAAGAAGAAAAAAAATGGGTTTAGTGTCCCTTTAACATTAAAGGATTAATTTCTGTTATAATTTTTAAGACAAACAACTAACATATTAAAGTTAATAAACATTAATTAAAACCTACTGACCTATATTTTCTCCAAAATGAAGTTTCATAACGTTATAAAAGTTATATCTTTTATTCCCTGATGATGTCACGTTATCCTGCCCACTATTTTCAGCACTGTGTGTTCAAAATACTTAAACCAATGAAATTGTGTTTAAAGCGCCATTTTGAAACCTAGGTATTGTAAACGGATTGGTACAGAGCAAAGGATACCCACGGAGTGGGTTTGTAAAACAATTAAATTTGCAGACAAGATTTCTGATATACGGTAGAGATATGTTAATGAAATGCTATTGATAAAAAGCGTATTTGGGGTAGTTAGTTAGTAACAGGCATAGAAAATATTTACATACAGTGGCCCTTTAAGCAAAGTGGAATGAATATATGTACATACAATGGGGCATATTTATGATTGTGCGAGTGGACACTGTCCGCTGCACATCCATAAATGCCAACAGCATACGCTGTTCGCATTTATCATTGCACCAGCAGTTCTTGTGAACTCCTGGTGCAATGCCACCCCCTGCAGATTCACGGGCAATCGGCCGCTAGCAGGGGGTGTCAATCAACCCGATCATATTCGATCGGGTTGATTTCTGGCAATTTCTGTCCACGGCGTCAGAGCAGGTGGACAGGTTATGGAGCAGCGGTCTCTAGAACGCTGCTTCAAAACTTCTTGCCGGAAACACGGGGCATCAAACTCCATATGGAGCTTGATAAATATGCCCCAATGACTGTAGTATTAAGATCTCAGAGAAATGCAGTAAAATACCATGAAATTAACCCTTTAAAAAACAGAGACGGTTGTGCTTTTCCAGGTATTTAGTAGTTTGGAGGCCATATAAGAGATTTTTTTTCTTTTAGAAAGTATTTAGAATATACTGGCAAACATGTCACAAATTACAGGTTGTACTTTATCAATCCACCCTTTACAAACATGTGACTGCTGAGGATCTTGGGGGGGTGAAGTAAACAAAAGCCCGGTTTTTGTTTATCCTCCTGGGTCAGGGTTTCGGCTAGCAGCCTTTCTCAAGCTAGCCGAAACGCGTAGAACCTGATAATTCATGCCAGCTGATAGCTGATCTAACAGAGGAGGAGAAGGCAGCATACCCGACAAATGGAGCTTATAAACACATGCTCACTCAGGACTTGTCAAGAAACCATCACTGACCCAGGAGGATAAACAAAGACCGGGCCTTTGCAACATAGAAAGGACGAAGACACAACCTGGTAAAATGAAAGTTATAATTCCAGCACCACGTCGAGGAAATAGGAGACCCATCTGGTACATCCAAAAGACGGAAGTACATCAAGACAACAGTGCACTGTTGAATGATCAAGGAACTGCCAGCAAGGAGTGCTGGTATACACTTCCATCTGCAAAAGGTATTTACAGGCCATAAGGCTGAAGATTCAAATAAGTTACAAGTGTTTTACTCTTTTTTTCTTTTCTTTTCCAAAAACTGACACGCTAAAATAGCGATCTACATCTGTACACAGTTACCCTAAAGCCCACTTGTTATCATCACACTAAGACTGTTTTTTTCGCTATGTCCTTCAGAACATAGGATTAGAGAATCTTGTGGTTACTTTACATACAATGTTTGGGACATCCAAAATAACCCAGTGTTGATATTCAACAAAAGAGTGATACATTGTATATCAGTATATCATTGTTAAGGAGTGAAAAATTGGATTTCAGTGGAGATATTGTTTAGATTAAGCATCAATACCTTTTATTTTATATTTGTATAATGATTTTTAGACTATAGAGCATAATATGTGCTTAGGGAGACACCGCTGTCCGTTTAATTTTTAGTCCGTTTTATTTCAGTCTGTTTTATTTATTTTTCATTCCTATTTTAGGGTATTTACGCCAATTCTGTAGCAATAAATATTTTTTATATAACCTTCTTGTGTTTTTATGTATTTGTGATTTAACACACATATATCTCCCATAGAAATACTACGGTAATTTATATTACACAGACACTATATTCTAAATATGGTCTTGGATTACATATATAAATATATATATTATATTAAACACAAATTTAGGAACAGCAATTTATTTGTGCCACCTATTACTATATACATGCAATATTGTTTTTAAGGTGTGCTAGATTCCTATTCTGATTAAGACAGCTATACACTTTTTTATCTTCATGCTATAGAGTATGCAGGGAGGAACAGAATAGTATTGTCCAGGACTGCTCTTTGTGTGCTGTCCCGGGGTGCAATACATGTTCCCCTCTGTATACCCTGCAGCATGTGTAACTCATAGGTGTCCAGGAAAACATGGTGACAGCCCTATGTCTGCAGCAGTTTTGTAACAAGGTTATATATACATTAGCAAGAGCACTAGATGGCAGCAAAATTTCCTATCATGTAGTGCACACTATCTATCTAGATATATCTTCAACAATGAATAACATGAGACCAAAGCAAATTTCATAATAGAAGTAAATTGGAAACCTATTTTAAATTGTATTCCCTATCAAAATCATGAAAGAAAAAAATGTGGGCTTATTGATATTATATTGTTGTTGAGAATCTGTGCTGCTGCAGCAGTCTTAGTTTACAAATGACAAAAAGGTACTCAATTGTTATTTTATACAAAATAAAGCAGTTATTAATTCTGGCATTAATTTTGCAATTTTTAGAATGATTAGAATGTTACTACTTGTGTTGGCAGCATTTTTATGGAATTAATACTTCCCATATGCTGAGTATTTTTTGTTTTTAAATGTAATGCTTGAGTCATTCTGCCTTTATAAGGGTGTTCTGAAGAATCAGTTAGAGGGGTCTTTTTGCTGATAAGGTACTTCTCTTACATCAACATGGTGGTTTCCATTGCTTTATAAAAACTAAATTATTTATAAAAGCTAAAAAGTTAAACTAATTTCTTCAATATTTAAACTACTAATATAATTTTGAAATAATCATCTAAATATTCTAAGACTCATTTTTCCTTTAAATATATCATATATCTAACATATATTTATAGTTTAATGTCCCATTTAAAGGTATATTTGAGTTACTGTAAATGGTTGTTTAAGGGAAGAAAACAGCACACAGGATCTAAAAGCAGAGATAGGATAGCTTCAGATAAAGGGCTACTTAGGGTGCATAAATCTAAACTGGTTTCTGATTTAGGCATCCAGATGACATAAAGTCAATGGTTGCTCGAGAAGGTTGGTAAGCATTTGAAGTCATTATTGTTGCACCCATAATTTTCAGTCATGAAGTGTCATCCGAGTCATCCTGTGTTCTACTAAGAAGCAAAATAAATGGGGGTAAAATGACAATTTAAATATGAAAAACAACAACTACTTATATAACCTACACCTTATAATTTTGATACCATTTTTGTTTTAAGGGCTAGTACCGAATTAGTTCTGTTTGAGGGGGTGCAGGGTCATAGGTAATATGAACTGTAGCCTTATTGTACACTACATCCTGTATAAAACAAGTGCAGGAAGAAAAAAGCAAGTCTAGCATCTGGGGCACCATCCGATATGCAGCATCACCCGCAAAAGCCGGCGACGCCGGTTTTTGTGCGGGTTTGGTATCCTATATACAACGCCGCATATAAATGCGGCACGTATATTTCACCCGTCGGACGTAGTTTTTTTACCCATAGACTAACATATAAAACACGCGCAATTTGGTATACAATATCCAGCGCAAGGCCTTACGTGGCGTAAATGGAGAAATCTTACTCCATTTTCACCTCGCCATAAAATGCAGCCGTAGAAGGCCTTGCGCTGAGTATTGGAGCACCATAACTCCCTAAAAAGCCTTCCAAAAAAACGCCTAACGCATGCGCAAAGTCTATCTACCTGTCAACCGCAATCCCTAATAAAGTGCATTAACCCCTAAACCGACGCTCCCGGAGCACACTGCCACCTACATTATATGTATTAACCCCTAAACCGCCGCTCCTGGACCCCGCCACCACCTATATTAAATTTATTAACCCCTAATCTGACCCCCCTACACCGCCGCCACCTACATTAAATTTATTAACCCCTAATCTGACCCCCCTACACCGCCGCCACCTACATTAAATACAGTAATCCCTATTCTGACCCCCCTACACCGCTGCCACCTACATTAAATACAGTAACCTCTAATCTGACCCCCCTACACCACCGCCACCTACATTAAATGTATTACCCCCTAAACCTAAGTCTAACCCTAACACCTCCCTAATAATAAAATAAAAAAATATTACATGAAGTTTAAACTAATTACACTTAATCTAATCCCCCTAATAAAATAAAAAAGCCCCCCAAAATAATAAAATTTCCTATCCTAAACTAAATTACAAATAGCCCTTAAAAGGGCCTTTTGCGGGGCATTGCCCCAAAGTAATCAGCTCTTTTACCTGTAAAAAAAAGAACAATCCCCCCCAACATTACAACCCACCACCCACACACCCCTACTCTAAAACTCACCCAATCCCCCATTAAAAAACCTAACACTACCCCATTGAAGATCAACCTACCTTGAGCTATCTTCACCCAGCCGGGCCGAAGTCTTCATCCGATGGGGCAGAAGAGGACATCCAGACCGGCAGAAGTCTTCATCCTATCCGGGCAGAAGAGGACATCCGGACCGGCAGATGTCTTCATCCAAGCAGCATCTTCTATCTTCATCCATCCAACGAGGAACGTCTCCATCTTGAAGACCTCTGGCACGGAACATCCTTCTAGGCTGACGACTACCCGACGAATGGCTGGTCCTTTAAATGACGTCAATTCCAATTGGCTGATAGGATTCTATCAGCCAATCGGAATTAAGGTAGGAAAAATCTGATTGGTTGATTTAATCAGCCAATCGGATTGAAGTTCAATCCGATTGGCTGATTGGATCAGCCAATAGAATTGACCATGCATTCTATTGGCTGATCAAATCAGCCAATTAGATTGAACTTCAATCCGATTGGCTGATTAAATCAACCAATCGGATTTTTCCTACCTTAATTCCAATTGGCTGATAAAATCCTATCAGCCAATCGGAATTCGAGGGACGCCATCTTGGATGACGTCATTTAAAGGACCAGCCATTTGTCGGGTAGTCGTTGGCCTAGAAGGATGTTCCGCGCCAGAGGTCTTCAAGATGGAGCCGTTCCTCGTCGGATGGATGAAGATAGAAGATGCCGCTTGGATGAAGACGTCTGCCGGTCCGGTTGTCCTCTTCTGCCCAGATAGGATGAAGACTTCTGCCGGTCTGGATGTCCTCTTCTGCCCCATCGGATGAAGACTTCTGTCCGGCTGGGTGAAGACGGCTCAAGGTAGGGAGATCTTCAGCGGATTAGAGTTAGTTTTTTTTAAGGGGGGGATCAGGTGGGTTGTAGAGTAGGGGTGTGTGGGTGGTGGGTTGTAATGTTGGGGGGGGATTGTTCTTTTTTTTACAGGTAAAAGAGCTGATTACTTTGGCGCAATGCCCCGCAAAAGGCCCTCTTAAGAGCTATTTGTAATTTAGTTTAGGATAGGGAATTTTATTATTTTGGGGGGGCTTTTTTATTTTATTAGGGGGCTTAGATTAGGTGTAATTAGTTTAAACTTCTTGTAATATTTTTTTATTTTTTGTAATTTAGTGTTTGGTTTTTTTGTACTATAGTTTAGTTTATTTAACTGTATTTTATTTTAGATAATTGTAGTTAATTTATTTAATTAATTTATTGATAGTGTAGTGTTAGGTGTATTTGTAACTTAGAATAGGATTTATTTTACAGGTAATTTTGTAATTATTTTAAGTAGGTAGCTATTAAATAGTTATTAACTATTTAATAGCTGTTGTACCTTGTTAAAATAAATACAAAGTTGCCTGTAAAGTAAATATAAACCCTCAAATAGCTACAAAGTAATTATTAATTATATTGTAGCTATCTTAGGGTTTATTTTATAGGTAACTATTTAGTTTTAAATAGGAATAATTTAGTTAATAATAGTAATATTATTTATATTTATTTAAATAATAATTAAGTTAGTGGGGGTGTTAGGGTTAGACTTAGGTTTAGGGGATAATACATTTAATGTAGGTTGCAGCGGCGTAGGGGGGTCAGATTAGAGGTTACTATATTTAATGTAGGTGGCGGCGGTGTAGGGGGGTCAGATTAGGGGTTAATAAATTTAATGTAGGTGGCGGTGGTGTAGGGGGGTCAGATTAGGGGTTACTATATTTAATGTAGGTGGCGGCGGTGTAGGGGGTCAGATTAGGGGTTACTTTATTTAATGCAGGTGGCAGCGGTGTAGGGGGGTCAGATTAGGGGTTAATAAATTTAATGTAGGTGGCAGCGGGGTCTGGGAGTGGCGGTTTAGGGGTTAAACACTTTATTTAGGTGCAGCGGGGTCCAGGAGCAGCGGTTTAGGGGTTAATACATATAATGTAGGTAGCGGTGGGCACCGGAAGCAGCGGTTTAGGGGTTAATACTAGGATAGGTTTATTGTGGTGTGAGCTATGGCGGTTTAGGGGTTAATAATTAGGCTTATTGCGTTGTGGGGGGTTGTCGGTCTAGGGGTTAATACATTTATTATTAGGAGTGAGAGGGGGGATTGAGGATATAGGGGTATACGTGTCGGGCTGATTTTTGGGAGGTGTGTTAGACAGTTATGGGAGATTTAATATTTTAGTTAGTTTTTTTAGGCGCAGGCAGTTTCTAAAGTGCCGTAAGTCACTGGTGACTCCAGAAATTTGTAGTTACGCTCATTTCTGGACATCGCTGGTTTATCAGACTTACGGTACTTTAGCAACTGCCGGTGGAGTATATGTAATACCCCGATGTGCGAGGTGAAACTACGGGTGGCGCGGGTTCCCTCGCTTGCGCCGAAAACTACGCCATATATCGGATCGCGCCCCTGATGTGGCCATACAACTTGAATAAAGAAAATGCAGGAAGTGTGTATCTGATCTGGGGTGGGCATACAGCTAGTATTTTCTGTGTTTTTAAAGTCAGTATTTATTAGGTAGAATGTATTTATCAACTTAGAATTATTAAAGGGTCATATTAACTTGTATTTGTTTAGCATATATCATCAATTAAGCACTGCATTGCAAAGGATCTGTCTATAAAGTGAATGTTTTACAAGCATTTAAACTGTCATATTGATAACAAAATTTGCATTGGTTCCCAGTCCATGAAAACACTCCTATCTTTTCTTAAAGGACCAGTAAATACAGTAGATTTGCATAATTAACAAATGCATGATAAAAAGACAATGCAGTAACACTTCATTAGCCATCAGCTAATGCATAAACGTATATTCTGTAAATTCTTGTACATATTCAGTAGGAGCTGATGACTTAAAAAGTGTAAATATAAAAAGTGCACATGTTGTTAATGGAAATAAATGGGAAAGTTATTTAAAATTGCATGCTCTATCTTAATCATGGTAGTATGATTTTGAATTGAGTGTCCCTTTAAGAACAAGTATAAATGAGAGAATCAGGGTGCTGGATCATGTACGGTCAGATGATGTGCATAAACCACATTTTATTGTTAAATTACAAGAGGAGTTGGAAAATATGGAAGTATATTTGCTGTGCAGAGTTAAACTTTTTTTGTGTAATGTCTCTTTAAATTTAGTTATTCAGCAGTTCTTTAGCTTCTTCATTCAGTTTGTTTGATAAATCTGGCATATATACATTTTATATACTGTTTTCTTTTTGTAATTTTTAAAAATTGTTATTTTTATATTCTTTTGTTTCTTTTATTTGTTTCTAGTGTACACAGAACATAACACCCTTGAGCACAATGCCAATTACCTATTTTGTTATTTCAGACTTGGCAGAACATTTGACTAATCCAATTATAATTTGTATTACCTTTTTCAGTTACCTTTCTTTGTAGACTGAAGCCAAACCACAAATTTACTAATCTTAGACAATATGTTTAGACATCTTTTTTATTCTTCACCATAACTGTTTAACTTTCAAAAAAGAAAATTGCAGTAGTAAATGTATCATATTAAAATAACACATTTTATTTATCTTTTATCAAAATAAAGTATCTTAATACCGATATTATTTATTGTTTCAATTGCTTTTAAAACTATACAACACAGAAATGTATCCTATTTCTCTTGTAAGGTGTATCCAGTCCACAGGTTCATCCATTACTTGTGGGATATTCTCCTTCCCAACAGGAAGTTGCAAGAGGACACCCACAGCAGAGCTGTCTATATAGCTCCTCCCCTAACTGCCACCTCCAGTCATTCTCTTGCAACTCTCGACAAGAAAGGAAGTATCAAGAGATATGTGATGACTTAGTGTAGTATTACCTTCAATCAAGAGTTTGTTATTTTTAAACGGTACCAGCGTTGTACTGTTTTACTCTCAGGCAGAAATTAGAAGAAGAATTCTGCCTGGAGGTTTGATGATCTTAGCGGTTTGTAACTAAGGTCCATTGCTGTTCTCACACATAACTGAAGAATATGGGAAAACTTCAGTTGGGGGAACGGTCTACAGATTACCTGCTTTGAGGTATGTTCAGTATTTTTATTTCTAGAGAGATGAATACGTTCTAGAAAATGCTGACAGAGCCTTGTGTATTTGAGGTAAGCCTGATGCAGTGATTTAACAGCGACTGGGATCATGCTTACAAAACAGGGTAATACTCATGTTAATATTCATATTACTTAGTGACAAAACGTTTACATGATTTCATAAATAGGACGTTTTTTCTCTGAGGGAGATGTCTTTATTTGGGGCCTAGTTTCCACATGGCTAGTCAGATACTCCTAGGAGTATTTTCTTAAGGCCCCTCTGACATCCAGTACATGGTGGGAGGGGCCTATTTTAGCACTCTAACTACGCAGTTTTAATTCAGACTGAGACATCCAGCTTCCCTAGAGGAGTCCTCTGGCACCTGAGGACCATTTCAAAGGGGTTATTTCTGCACAAAATCGTATTTGAGGGCAGGTAGGTGCCTCAGCAGTGCTGTGACAAGGTGCTCAATTGACTTTTAACGTTTTTTAGCGTTTTTCAATCCGGTTTGTGGCCTAAGGGGATAATCATCCATTTGCAAGTGGGTGCAATGTTGCTTTAGTCCCTTACTTACACTGTAAAAATTTCAAAGACTTTACTGTATTTTTACACTGTTTTGCAGTTTAAGTGCTAGTTTTTTTTCTCTTAAAGGCACAGTAACGTTTTTGTTTAATTGCTGTTTCACCTTTATTAAAGTGTTTTCCAAGCTTGCTTGTCTCATGTCTGACATAGAGGAAATTCCTTGTTCAATATGTTTGAAAGCCATGGTGGAACCCCCTCTTAGAATGTGTACCAAATGTACTGAAATTTCTATAAACTATAAAGACCATATTATGACGCTTAAAGATTTATCTCCAGGGGATTCTCTGATTGAAAAGAGGGAGATTATGCCATCTAACTCTCCCCATGTGTCAGAACCTATAACTCCCGCTCAAGTGACGCCAAGTTCATCTAGCGCGTCTAATTCTTTTACCTTACAGGCCATGGCAGCAGTTATGAATGCTACCCTCTCAGAGGTATTCTCCAAACTGCCAGGGCTACAAGGAAAGCAAGACAGCTCTGGGGCTAGAACTAATACAGAGCTTTCTGACGCTTTAATGCCTGTCCGATATACCCTCACAATACTCAGAAGCCGAGGCAGGTGAGCTTCTATCTGTGGGTGACATTTCAGACTCAGGGAAGGCGTTACTTCAGTCTGATTCTGAAATGACAGCATTTAAATTTAAGGTTGAACAGCTCCACTTATTGCTTAGGGAGGTTTTAGCGACTCTGGATGACTGTGACCCCATTGTGGTTCCAGAGAAATTGTGTAAAATGGACAAATACATTGCAGTGCCTGTTTACACTGATGTTTTTCCAGTCCCTAAGAGGTTTTCGCAAATTATTACTAAGGAATGGGATAGACCAGGTGAGCTGTTCTCTCCCCCTCCTGCTTTCAAAAAGATGTTTCCCATAGATGCCACCATACGGGCTCGTGGCAGACGGTTCCTAAGGTGGAGGGAGCAGTCTCTACCCTAGCTAAGTGTACAACTATCCCCGTTGAGGACAGTTGTGCTTTCCTAGATCCTATGGATAAAAAATTGGAGGGTCTCCTTAAGAACATTTTTATACATCAAGGTTTTATTCTCCAGATCTTGCATGCATTGCCCCAGTTACTGCTGCAGCGGCTTTTTGGTTTGAGTCTCTTGAGGAGGCTCTACAGGTGGAGACCCCGTTAGACGATATTCTAGACAGGATTAAAGCTCTTAAGTTAGCTAACTCCTTTATTTCTGATGCCATTTTTCATTTAGCCAAGCTAACGGCTAAGAATTCAGGTTTTGCCATTTTGGCTCGTAGGGCGCTATGGCTTAAGTCTTTACTTCAAAGTCTAAGCTTCTTAACATCCCCTTCAAGGGACAGACCCTATTCGGGCCCGGTCTGAAGGAGATCATTTCTGATATTACTGGAGGAAAAGGTCACGCCCTTCCTCAGGATAGGTCCAATAAGTTAAGGACCAAGCAGAATAATTTTCGTTCCTTTCGAAACTTCAAGAGTGGCGCAGCTTCAGTTTCCTCTAATGCAAAACAAGAGGGAAATTACGCCCAGTCCAAACCAGTCTGGAGACCTAACCAGGCTTGGAACAAGGGGAAGAAGGCCAAGAAACCTGCGGCTGCCTCTAAGACAGCATAAAGAGAGAGGCATTCTTACGTTGTGTTCAAGACCTACTGGTTATGGGAGTGATCTACCCAGTTCAAAGGGAGGAACAGGGGCAGGGCTTCTATTCAAATCTGTTTATAGTTCCCAAAAAAGAGGGAACTTTCAGACTAATCTTGGATCTCAAGATCCTAAACAAATTTCTCAAGATGGAGACTATCCGAACCATCCTCCCTATGATCCAGGAGGGTCAATATATGACTACCGTGGACTTAAAGGATGCTTATCTCCACATTCTGATTCACAGAGATCATCATCAGTTCCTCAGGTTCGCCTCTTCCCTTCGGGTTAGCCACGGCACCAAGAATCTTTACGAAGGTTCTAGGTTCCCTACTGGTGGTTCTAAGGCCACGGGGCATAGCGGTGGCTCCTTACCTAGACGACATTCTGATACAGGCGTCGACTTTTCAAATCGCCAAGTCCCATACGGACATTGTTCTGGCCTTTCTGAGGTCTCACGGGTGGAAGGTGAACGAAGAAAAGAGTTCTCTCTCCCCTCTCACAAAACTTTCCTTCCTAGGAACACTGATAGATTCAGTAGAAATGAAAAATTTTCTGACAGAGGTCAGGTTATCAAAGCTTCTAACTTCCTGCCATGCTCTTCATTCCACTTCTCGGCTGTCAGTGGCTCAGTGTATGGAAGTAATTGGCCTAATGGTAGCGGCAATGGACATAGTTCCGTTTGCCCGCCTACATCTCAGACCACTGCAACTTTGCATGCTCAATCAGTGGAATGGGGATTACACAGATTTGTCCCCTCTGCTAAATCTGGATCAAGAGACCAGGGATTCTCTTCTCTGGTGGTTATCTCGGGTCCATCTGTCCAGGGGAATGAGTTTCCGCAGGCCAGAGTGGACTATAGTGATGACAGATGCAAGCCTTCTGGGCTGGGGCGCAGTCTGAAACTCTCTGAAGGCTCAGGGTTCGTGGACTCAGGAGGAAGCCCTCCTTCCGATAAACATTCTGGAACTGAGAGCGATATTCAATGCTCTTCAGGCTTGGCCTCAACTAGCTGCGGTCAGGTTCATCAGATTTCAGTTGGAGGGGAACAAGAAGCCCCCTGGCAATGTTGGAGGTTTCAAAGATAATTCTATGGGCAGAGGTTCACTCTTGCCATCTCTCAGCTATCCATATCCCATGAGTAGAGAACTGGGAGGCGGATTTTCTAAGTTGGCAGACTTTTCATCCGGGGGAGTCGGAGCTCCATCCGGAGGTATTTGCCCAGCTGATTCAACTATGGGGCAAACCAGAACTGGATCTGATGGCGTCTCGTCAGAACGCCAAGCTTCCTTGTAACGGGTCCAGGTCAAGGGATCCCCAGGCAGCGCTGATAGATGCTCTAGCAGTGCCCTGGTCCTTCAGCCTGGCTTATGTGTTCACCACCATTTCCTCTCATCCCTCGTCTGATTGCCAAGATCAAGCAGGAGAGAGCTTCAGTGATTTTGATAGCACCTGCGTGGCCACGCAGGACTTGGTATGCAGATCTGGTGGACCTGTCATCCCTTCCACCATGGACTCTGCCGCTGAGGCAGGACCTTCTACTCCAAGGTCCATTCAAACATCCAAATCTTATTTCTCTGCGGCTGACTGCTTGGAGATTGAACAACTGATTTTATCAAAACGTGGTTTCTCCGAGTCGGTCATTGATACCTTAATTCAGGCTCGAAAGCCTGTCACCAGGAAAATCTATCATAAGATATGGTGTAAATATGTTCATTGGTGTGAATCCAAGGGTTACTCATGGAGTAAAGTCAGGATTCCTAGGATATTATCCTTTCTCCAAGAAGGATTGAAGAAGGGATTGTCAGCTAGTTCCTTAAAGGGACAGATTTCTGCTCTGTCTATTCTTCTGCACAAGCGTCTGGCAGATGTTCCAGATGTTCAGGCGTTTTGTCAGGCTTTAGTTAGAATCAAGCCTGTGTTTAAACCTGTTGCTCCGCCATGGAGTTTAAATTTAGTTCTTAAAGGGACATTAAACACTTTGAGATGGTAATATAAAATGATAAATTGTATATAATAAAACAACTCTGCAATATACTTTCATTATTTATTTTGTCCTCTTTGCCTGTAATTCCATTCTGAATTTGTGAGCTTTTCAGTTCCTGTTAGAAATGGAAGTGCAGAACACTGTTAAATCCAGCACAACCATTGGCTGCACACTCTAGTGACCTATTTATAACTGTCCCTAATTGGCCTCAGCAGAGAAGGTGACACATGTTACAACATGGCAGCTCCCAGTGTTTTATAGACACTAAAACTTTACACTTATTTTGTCACTTTTAAAATAACTAATGAAACTTTACATGTTAGTTATGGACTAATCTTTTCTTTAAATGCATCATTCAATCTAGCATGTATTTAGTGTTTAATGTCCCTTTAAAGTTCTTCAAGGGGTTTCGTTTGAACCTCTGCATTCCATAGATATCAAGCTTTTATCTTGGAAAGTTCTGTTTTTGGTAGCTATCTCTTCGGCTCGAAGAGTTTCAGAGTTATCTGCCTTACAGTGTGATTCCCCTTATCTGATCTTCCATGCAGATAAGGTAGTTTTGCGTACCAAACCTGGGTTTCTTCC
This sequence comes from Bombina bombina, assembly GCF_027579735.1. NCBI lineage: Eukaryota > Metazoa > Chordata > Amphibia > Anura > Bombinatoridae > Bombina > Bombina bombina. The sequence continues at coordinate 132,948,136 of NC_069500.1, forward strand.
TAAGGTGGTATCTAATAAGAATATCAATCAGGAGATTGTTTTTCCGTCACTGTGTCCTAATCCTTCTTCAAAGAAGGAACGTCTATTACACAATCTTGACGTGGTTCGTGCTTTAAAGTTTTATTTACAAGCTACTAAGGATTTTCGTCAAACATCTGCATTGTTTGTTGTCTACTCTGGACAGAGGAGAGGCCAAAAGGCTTCGCCATCTTCTCGTTCTTTTTGGCTGAGAAGCATAATCCGTTTAGCTTATGACCAGCAGCTTATGGCCAGCAGCCTCCTGAAAGAATTACAGCTCATTCCACTAGAGCGGTAGCTTCCACATGGTCTTTTAAAAATGAGGCCTCTGTTGAACAGATTTGTAACAACTTGGTCTTCGCATCATACTTTTTCTAAATTCTACAAATTTGATACTTTTGCTTCCTCTGAGGCTATTTTTGGGAGAAAGGTCTTGCAGGCAGTGGTGCCTTCCGTTTAAGTTCTTGCCTTGTCCCTCCCTTCATCCATGTCCTAAAGCTTTGGTATTGGTATCCCACAAGTAATGGATGAACCCGTGGACTGGATACACCTTACAAGAGAAAACAAAATTTATGCTTACCTGATAAATTTCTTTCTCTTGTGGTGTATCCAGTCCACGGCCCGCCCTGTCATTTTAAGGCAGGTGTTTTTTATTTTAAACTACAGTCACCACTGCACCCTATAGTTTCTCCTTTTTCTTGCTTGTCTTCGGTCGAATGACTGGGGGTGGCAGTTAGGGGAGGAGCTATATAGACAGCTCTGCTGTGGGTGTCCTCTTGCAACTTCCTGTTGGGAAGGAGAATATCCCACAAGTAATGGATGAACCCGTGGACTGGATACACCACAAGAGAAAGAAATTTATCAGGTAAGCATAAATTTTGTTTTTGTTGGTAAATCATGCATTCTATAAACACACCTTTTATGATCAATATAAGGATTTTAACCCTTTCGAGTCTGGGCTAAAGTGCCTACATCGGAACAACTGTTCCGATGTAGACAAATTGAAACTACGCGATCGTGCACACGATCGCAAGATTTCAATTATTGGATCGCGTCTGGGGGCATCCCTACAACTCTAGGAACGCCCCCAAGACTGCGATCAAGTCCTAACAGCACAGAAGGCTTTAGGACAGCCGTTGGCTATGATGTTCTATTCCGTCATAACGGCTTTAAAGCCCAGTCTAATTATGACGGAATAGAACGGCATAACGGCTTTAAAAGGTTAATTAAAGACAATAAAACTCAATTTTTAGACAATTTTCCAAATTACTTCTAAAATCTACTGTGCTTCATTTAGTATCTTTTAATTAATGAGAAGCAATGCATTAATAGGAGCTAGCTGAACACATTAGTAACCCAATGACATGAGGCATATAAGTGCAGCCACTAATATGCAGCTAGCAACCAGCAAAACCTATCTAGGTGTCCTTTTTAACAAAGGATGGATTCCAAGGGAACAAAGCAAATAGGTGATATAAGTAAGTTGGAAAGTTGTTTAAAATTTTAGGCTGTATCTGAATCTTGAACAAAATTTTTGGGTTTCATATCCATTTAAACTGTTCGAGATTGTAATATAAAATGTGTAGTTAAAAGATATATATATATATATATATATATATATATATATATATATATATATTGTCCCATTTTCCTGTAATTTAAAATTGATAATTTGATCAATTCAACTGAATTTCTATGAAGTAATGGGTGCTCTCATGTTTGAACCTAAGCTTCCTTTTTATCTATTTTTTTCTCTACTGAGGACATTTTCAAAACAAACTATAAACAAGGCTGTTTGAAAACCCTGTTAGTTACTTTAATCCTTATAGCCTTGTTTGCACGCTCTCTTTTATTTTCTGTTTTATATCTATCTCTAATTGTCCTCAGCACAAAAAATAGATATATGAGAAAACCTATAGGTTCCAACACTGCATGTGTGAGAATCAGTGAATGCAGCTTTATACATTTTTCCCTTAAAGGGACATAAAATAGGTTGAGATCTGTGTATATTCTAAAAGGGCTAATTAATTAAAATAATTTGCATAATAAAATTGTTTAGAAATTGCTGGCAAGTATTTAAAAAAAAAAAAAATAAGCAAAATTAATTACATAGCATAGCTGCCTGAAGCAGCCAACTCCACCCCTCTTATCAGTGTTTAGACAAAGGCATTGTATTTCAACTGAGTTCACAGCTTCTAGGCATGCTCCAGCAGATAATCCCTATGCATTTTTGCATTCTACCAAAAGGACAATAGATATAGATACAGCCATAGAAGGAATTGTGTGGGGGGAGTTAGAGCTTTACAATTCAGAAACTAAAAAGAAAGGGTTAATGGCAAGGCACTGCAGTATACATTTGCAGGTAAAGTAATTAAAGTACATATTATATTTTGTCTCTATCCCAACTTGTTTTATGTCCCTTTAAAGGACCTCTGAAGTCAAAAAGCTTGCATATCAAAGAACCATATTTAAATATATAGGCATTTTTATTTGAAAAATCTGACATAAAAGCTAAATTTAAGAAATGTTTAAACTTGTGCACTTCCTACTTATGCTCATTGGTTGAAAGGCACTTCCTGCTAATGTTCAGTGTGCAGAAATTAGCTATAAAAAAACTAGCATTAGTCAGAAGTACCTATTAACCAATAAGCTTTAGGGATCACCTATCTTATACATCTGTATTAATTTCACTTTCATTTTAAACAGTTTTTTCTTCCTCTCTTTAAATGCTGAGCAAATGGGCAAGCATACTTGAGGTGGCTATGGGTCAGATGATCTAACGGTCTCTGGGCTGATGAGGTTATTAAAGAATGCTCACCAGTACTTCTATTTCCCTGGTGGAGGGATCTAAAGACACTTTTTATCCTGAAAACAAGGTGTCTCGCAAAGGGGTGTATTCTGCATTTTCGTATGGAGAGGAGATGCATACATTGCACAATAACATTTGTATTTTAAAAATCTTACAAAACAGATAACTGAACCATTCACACAAAAAAAAATACACAGGAAAAAATTATATTGTTAAGGTGATCAAAAATCATAACAAAATTCTTCACCAAAAATAATTTGTTATCAAAAGCACAAAATTTGTATGTACACTACACAGGAAAAAATTGTATTAAATATGCACAATTTAAAGGGACATTCCCTCTAAAATAGGAATTTACATGGATGCCTTTCAGTTTTGAATAGAAGTATTTTTGTTATATACATGCATTAGCAAAAATGCTTCTAATAAAAGCTATAGCTGTTCCAAAAGTGTATTTAAGTATGCACCGTGCACCAGCATTTTAAACACAGCACTTGCTCAAAGATCTGGTAAAAAAAATCTGGTAATGACTTAATTTGTTAATTTGTTAATCTGGTGAAGCTTTGAACATTGGGCCTTCACAATACTGGAATGCTGACAAAGTTGTCTTAATTTTTTTTTATGAGAAATATTTTCCAAAGCTGTCTGAAACAACTGATCTTTAATTGACATAAATGATCGTGCTTCTGCATACATTGTATTTCACTCAGGTTGAGAGCTGCTGTGTTTTTGTATCTCATTTGTCGTTTTACCAAAAGTAAATGTTCATTTGTTAGAATTTGAGTATATGTGGTTGTCATGAATATATCAGGATCTAGATGCTAAAGGGTTTATATTTCTTTAGCTGGTTTGCTAAAAACATTTGTTTTTTCAGAAGAAATTTGTTGATGTGTTTTCCCTTAGAAAAGCTAGGCCTTCCTGTCATAATTAGTTTTTAAGTTCCACTTTGACCAAATCTTATTATGTATCTATTGATGCATCAAGCAAGTAAAAAATGTCAGCACAAGAGACAAAAAGCAGTGCCTTCTACCCAGAGCTAGATAAGGTCAATAAGAGGACACTAGTACAACTTGAGACATGCTTTTAACCCTATTATGACAACCATGTCACATTTGGCACCAAACAAGTTCTCATGATGTCACTGGAAAATTGCTTATATAGGTGTATGCACTGAATATGTCAAACAGAAGTTATAAGGTGTTCTATAATTTCAAGGATTCAGAGCTTTATGACATGTTGTAAAAAGAGAGGGGTTTCCTAGCCCATCTGGAAAGAGATTGGGTCAAGCAATTTGATATCAGAGAAACAGATATAAAATTTTGTGTCTAACATTGCAATACAAGTTGTACATTCTACATGGGAGACTGTGTATCAACAGAGTGAGTGACCATCTTTCCCTGCCAATCTCCCTGGCGCAGATACCTAAGCTAGGAAAGTATAAGGTTTCTGTTTATTTCTCCTTTTTATTTTAAAAACTATTTGCTTGTGTATAATTCTATTTGTTAACATATTTTTATTAATAATGCACTGTGCATATTTTTTTCATAATAAATAATACCTTTATTAAGCTTTTGCCTTGGTCTAATATTTGAATTGTATGTTACTGAAAGAGACTGGTAGTATTATTACTGTGATTTTAGATTATTTTTTTGCTAAATTGCATTCTGGGATTTAATTCATTTAGTTCCTTAAGATTTCTCATATAATCAATCTTAAGTGATGGCAGCTTAGAGATAGTCTAGTGTGGGTGGCAATAAAGGGGAGTTTGGACATTTTTTCTAAGTCTAGGACAGATTTGAGAATGCTGTTAACCCTTGCACCCACTGAATTAAGTGACGGGCTTGTCTGGAGTGGCTAGACTGTGACAGATTAGTTAAAGTGGAAAGGGTATGTTAACTCTTTCCATGCCAAACAAGTGACTGGTACATGGTTGGTTAACCCTGGTCATCACAGTGGTTTTCAGCATTATGCTACATAGATTTATAGTATGTTTTACATGGAAACACAACCAAGAATCCTTTCTTAGCAAACACAACAGCCTTTACATTACCTGTGTCTATTAGAACCAAAACATTATTTAAAAGGACATTAAACAAAAAAAAATGATATTGTGTGTATTTAGACCTATCAATAATTTGTTGTTTTTTAACAAGAAAATGGTTCTATTATAGATGATTGAAGTAATAATTAAACTGATACAAGGGTTATGGTTGGTGGGATAGAAAGTTTATTTTCTCATAGCTGAAATAAAAACACAATCACTTTAAATTAAGGAGCTTAAAATACAATATAATAATAATTTCTCATCCTCTATTGTTTAATTAATAAATAAAAATTGAAACGCGTGTAACAAAAATAGGTCAGATTTTCCAATTCAATTTTAAGAAAAAGCTGGTTGAAAAATGGTTAATGATGTCAGATAAAGATGGAAGTTTCAAGTGAACCACAATTCATCTTTCAGTTGACAATAAAAAAGAGACCTGGAAAACCTGGACCAGCTTGAAACTGAACTTATTTAAAGGGATAGTAAAGTCAAAGGGATCTATCTTTTTAAACAATAAAATTTTTGATGTTTACTTTCCCTGTAAAATGACATTTCTGACAACATCAGTGTAAAAGATTGAACTTGTCTTGCAAATTAGATACATTTATATCTACCAGTTACCAAACAACCACTTTTATACTTGTATTTAATTGCTAGAATGTATCTACTATGCATTGTGGAGATGGGGCGAATAAACCTATTTTTTTTTACTGCAATGTGCTTGGAGCTTTGCATACATTATATTGATGTAGTTGTATGCAGAGCAGCAAATGTATTCTATGTTTAGCCTAAGTAGAGGGCAGTACAACAACTGATTGGTTATATAACCTACTCTTTAACCATTACCCCAAACAATGCTTGCAATTGGGGAGCTGTTGGTGTAGGCAAGCAAGAAACATCTGAAAGGGCCCAAAACTAGCATTTGCAAAACTTTTTTAAAGCGTTGGAGGTAAGCCTTCCATAGTCTGCTTTTAAAAAAAGAAAAATAGGTATACATTCCCTTTAACCTCTAAGATATATATGATAAGATCTTCTTGTCATGCGCATCTATAGTCACCCATGCTGATGTCACAAGGATGGTGGGACTACCTGCTGAAGCAGTTAGTTAGAGACCATAAGCCAGGGGGCTTTGCATGGCTGTATCTTAGCCCCTGGCCACTTACACAGACAAGTGAACACTTATTAGAAATATGCACTATAACGCGGCAAGTAATCATTCTTTTTTAAGGGGCGAAGTTGCTCTTTCAAGGGAGGGGTTTAAAGCCCAGGTAGTTATCCCCTGACCACTGTGTTAACAGTGATTACCTGTCAGAACCATATGGAACATATGGGTGTTGTTATTTGAAATTCAGCTGCCAATGACAAATATCTCTCAACTTCGGTTCTCTTTTGGGGTTATTATGCTTTTTTAAGATGCCTTTATTACCCCCTCATGATAATAATATATCATAAGAACCCACATTTGAAAGAGTGAGGTTTTACAATTCATATAAGGGGTTCATGTCCTTATAGCTATGAAGTGGTCACTATAGTAACTATAGTAAGACTGATACCCTTCCAGTAACCAATAGTTTCATTTTGTTGTGCTGTTGATGTTATAGCTCATAGATTGATGTTTGTCTGAACTAATAAAAATTTAAGAATCAAAATAAATGGGAGAACTTGGAGAATGTAAAAATGGTTCATATTTTTTGAAATTGTATATAGGATGGTACAACCAATTTATACTTTTTTTTCTTTTGTTTTGTTTTTTAACTTTATCAAAATGGGTTAAGCTACCCATCTGGGAAATGATAATGTTGTGTAATTTTAAACGCATGTACTAGTTGTATGTTTAGATATTTTATACCTAATCATTTTCTCCATAAATGTTAAGATGGTGCATAGAGAAAAAAATAATAGAAGTTCTCTGATTAATTGTTAAAAGTTCATTTGTTAAACATATACAATCCTAATTTTTTTTTCTAAAAATGCTTGGTCTGCTGTAAAAAAATGTCTAAGCAGGGAAAGGGTTAACAATCACAATTAATTGCCTCTCTTTGCCATCCTGAGACACACAATGGCATTGAAATCGACATGAAAACCCCAAAAATTGTATTTCATGATTCAAACAATTTAAACAACTTGCCATTGTACTGCTATAATCCAATTTGCTCAGTTCTCTTGTTATTAGTTGTTAAATCCCTTCACCCAAAAAGATGTATAAATACGTTGTGCGGTACTTTGCCTAAGTTACAGCCGAGAGCTGGAGTTCCTGAGCTACAGGCATCTGCCCAATAGGATTTCAGTAGCTCTCATCCTATTGGCTGATTTGAATTTTAAGAATCAAATCAGCCAATAGGAATCTAAGGGACGCCATATTTAATTGCTTACCTTAAATTCACTATTCAGTGTACGGCGGCAATCGTACAAAGAGCATCCTCCACGCTCCATGTTTCTGTGGTTGCTGGTCTTCAGTTCCGCGGTCGCCGGTCTTCCTGAATGAAGATAGAAGAGGTCCCCGCTTGGGAGAAAATGTTAGCTGCTTAGAAGAAAAATTCACTGCCTGGAACAGGACCTTCTCCACAGGACTTCAAGAACCGTGAGTACCTATTTGGGGGGTTAGAGCTAGGCTTTTCTTTTTTTTTTTGATTAGGCTTTTAATGGGCACTCTTAAAAGAGCTGAATGCCCTTTTAAGGGCAATGCCCATACTAATGGCTTAGGTTTTTTTTAGTGTTTGTTTTTTATTTTGGAGGGGTTTGGTGGGTGGGGGGTTTTACTGTTAGGAGGGGAAATAGAATTGTTTTAAAATGCAAAAGAGCTGTTTAACTTAGGGCAATGCCCTACAAAAAAAACCTTTTAAGGGCTATTGGCAGTTTAGCATTAGATTAGGGGGTGTTTTCATTTGGGGGGCTTTTTTATTTTTATAGGGATTAGGTTTATTTATTTTTATTTTGGATAAGTTTGTTTATTATTTTCTGTAATGTTAGATTTTTTTAATTTTTTTTGTAATCTGAGATTAATTTAATCTTAGTTTCTTTCATGTAATTAGCAAGAGTCCATGAGCTAGTGACGTATGGGATATACATTCCTACCAGGAGGGGCAAAGTTTCCCAAACCTCAAAATGCCTATAAATACACCCCTCACCACACTTACAAATCAGTTTTACAAACTTTGCCTCACATGGAGGTGGTGAAGTAAGTTTGTGCTAGATTCTTCGTTGATATGCGCTTTGCAGCAGGCTGGAGCCCGGTTTTCCTCTCAGTGTGCAGTGAATGTCAGAGGGATGTGAAGAGAGTATTGCCTATTTGAATTCAATGATCTCCTTCTAAGGGGTCTATTTCATAGGTTCTCTGTTATCGGTCGTAGAGATTCATCTCTTACCTCCCTTTTCAGATCGACAATATACTCTTATATATACCATTACCTCTACTGATTCTCGTTTCAGTACTGGTTTGGCTTTCTACTACATGTAGATGAGTGTCCCGGGGTAAGTAAGTCTTATTTTTGTGACACTCTAAGCTATGGTTGGGCACTTTTCTATAAAGTTCTAAATATATGTGTTTAAACATTTATTTGCCTTGATTCAGGATGTTCAACATTCCTTATTTCAGACAGTCAGTTTCATTATTTGGGATAATGTATTTGAATAATCAATTTTTCTTACCTTAAAATTTGACTTTTTTTCCTGTGGGCTGTTAGGCTCGCGGGGGCTGAAAATGCTTCATTTTATTGCGTCATTCTTGGCGCGGACTTTTTTGGCGCAAAAAAATTTCTTTGTCATTTCCGGCGTCATACCTGTCGCCGGGAGTTGCGTCATTTTTTTGACGTTTTTGCGCCAAAAATGTCGGCGTCACCGGATGTGGCGTCATTTTTGGAGCTTAAAGCATTTAGGCACCAAATAATGTGGGCGTCTTTTTTGGCGCTAAAAAATCTGGGCGTCATTATTGTCTGCCCATTATTTAAGTCTCATTGTTTATTTCCTTCTGCTTGCTAGAAGCTTGTTCATTGGCATTTTTTCCCATTCCTGAAACTGTCATTTAAGGAATTTGATCAATTTTGCTTTATATGTTGTTTTTTCTATTACATATTGCAAGATGTCTCAAATTAACCCTGAATCAGAAGATACTTCTGGAAAATTGCTGCCTGATGCTGGATCTGTCAAAGATAAGTGTATTTGTTGTAAACTTATGGTAACTGTTCCTCCGGCTGTTGTTTGTCATGAATGTCATGACAAACTTGTTAATGCAGATAAGATTTCCTTTAGTAATGTTCCATTACCTGTTGCTGTTCCATCAACATCTAATATTCAGGGTGTTCCTGTTAACATAAGAGATTTTGTTTCTAAATCTATTAAGAAGGCTATGTCTGTTATTCCCCCTTCTAGTAAACGTAAAAAGTCTTTTAAAACTTCTCATTTTTCAGATGAATTTTTAAATGAACATCATCATTCTGATTCTGATAATGATTTTTCTGGTTCAGAGGATTCTGTTTCAGAGGTTGATACTGATAAATCTTCATATTTATTTAAAATGGAATTTATTCGCTCTTTACTTAAAGAAGTCTTAATTGCATTAGAAATAGAGGAATCTGGTCCTCTTGATACTAAATCTAAACGTTTGAATACAGTTTTTAAACCTCCTGTAGTTATTCCAGAGGTTTTTCCCGTCCCTGATGCTATTTCTGAAGTAATTTCTAGGGAATGGAATAATTTGGGTAATTCATTTACTCCTTCTAAACGGTTTAAGCAATTATATCCTGTGCCATCTGACAGATTAGAGTTTTGGGACAAAATCCCTAAGGTTGATGGGGCTATCTCCACTCTTGCTAAACGTACTACTATTCCTACGGCAGATAGTACTTCCTTTAAGGATCCTTTAGATAGGAAAATTGAATCCTTTCTAAGAAAAGCTTACTTATGTTCAGGTAATCTTCTTAGACCTGCTATATCTTTGGCGGATGTTGCTGCAGCTTCAACTTTCTGGTTGGAAACTTTAGCACAACAAGTAACAGATCATAATACTCATAGCATTGTTAATCTTCTTCAACATGCTAATAACTTTATTTGTGATGCCATCTTTGATATCATTAGGGTTGATGTCAGGTATATGTCTTTAGCTATTTTAGCTAGAAGAGCTTTATGGCTTAAAACTTGGAATGCTGATATGTCTTCTAAGTCAACTTTGCTTTACCTTTCTTTCCAAGGTAATAAATTGTTTGGTTCACAGTTGGATTCTATTATTTCAACTGTTACTGGGGGGAAAGGAACTTTTTTACCACAGGATAAAAAATCTAAAGGTAAATTTAGGTCTGCTAATCGTTTTTGTTCCTTTTGTCACAATAAGGAACAAAAACCTGATCCTTCCCCTACAGGAGCAGTATCAGTTTGGAAACCATCTCCAGTCTGGAATAAATCCAAGCCTTTTAGGAAGCCAAATCCAGCTCCCAAGTCCACATGAAGGTGCGGCCCTCATTCCAGCTCAGCTGGTAGGGGGCAGATTACGTTTTTTCAAAGAAATTTGTATCAATTCGATTCACAATCTTTGGATTCAGAATATTGTTTCACAAGGGTACAGAATAGGCTTCAAGATAAGGCCTCCTGCAAGAAGATTTTTTCTTTCCCGTGTCCCAATAAATCCAGTGAAGGCTCAAGCATTTCTGAAATGTGTTTCAGATCTAGAGTTGGCTGGAGTAATTGTGCCAGTTCCAGTTTTGGAACAGGGGCTGGGGTTTTACACAAATCTCTTCATTGTACCAAAGAAGGAGAATTCCTTCAGACCAGTTCTGGATTTAAAAATATTGAATCGTTATGTAAGGATACCAACATTCAAAATGGTAACTATAAGGACTATTCTGCCTTTTGTTCAGCAAGGGCATTATATGTCCACAATAGATTTACAAGATGCATATCTGCATATTCCGATTCATCCAGATCACTATCAGTTTCTGAGATTCTCTTTTCTAGACAAGCATTACCAGTTTGTGGCTCTGCCGTTTGGCCTAGCAACAGCTACAAGGATTTTTACAAAGGTTCTCGGTGCCCTTCTATCTGTAATCAGAGAACAGGGTATTGTGGTATTTCTTTATTTGGACGATATCTTGGTACTTGCTCAGTCTTCACATTTAGCAGAATCTCATACGAATCGACTTGTATCGTTTCTTCGAGAACATGGTTGGAGGATCAATTTACCAAAGAGTTTGTTGATTCCTCAGACAAGGGTAACCTTTTTAGGTTTCCAGATAGATTCAGTGTCCATGACTCTGTCTCTAATGGACAAGAGACGTCTAAAATTGGTTTCAGCTTGTCGAAACCTTCAGTCTCAATCATTCCCTTCGGTAGCCTTATGCATGGAAATTCTAGGTCTTATGACTGCTGCATCGGACGCGATCCCCTTTGCTCGTTTTCACATGCGACCTCTTCAGCTCTGTATGCTGAACCAGTGGTGCAAGGATTATACAAAGATATCACAATTAATATCTTTAAAACCGATTGTACGACACTCTCTAACGTGGTGGACCGACTATCATTGTTTAGTTCAGGGGGCTTCTTTTGTTCTTCCGACCTGGACTGTGATCTCAGCAGATGCAAGTCTGACAGGTTGGGGAGCTGTATGGGGGTCTCTGACAGCACAAGGGGTTTGGGAATCTCAGGAGGCGAGATTACCAATCAACATTTTGGAACTCCGTGCGATTTTCAGAGCTCTTCAGTCGTGGCCTCTTCTAAAGAGAGAGTCGTTCATTTGTTTTCAGACAGACAATGTCACAACCGTGGCATATGTCAATCATCAAGGAGGGACTCACAGTCCTCTGGCTATGAAAGAAGTATCTCGAATACTTGTATGGGCGGAATCCAGCTCCTGTCTAATTTCTGCGGTTCATATCCCAGGTATAGACAATTGGGAAGCGGATTATCTCAGTCGCCAAACATTACATCCGGGCGAATGGTCTCTTAACCCAGAGGTATTTCTTCAGATTGTTCAAATGTGGGGACTTCCAGAAATAGATCTGATGGCTTCTCATCTAAACAAGAAGCTTCCCTGGTATCTGTCCAGATCCAGGGATCCTCAGGCGGAAGCAGTGGATGCATTGTCACTTCCTTGGAAGTATCATCCTGCCTATATCTTTCCGCCTCTAGTTCTTCTTCCAAGAGTGATTTCCAAGATTCTAAAGGAGCGTTCGTTTGTTCTGCTGGTGGCTCCAGCATGGCCTCACAGGTTTTGGTATGCGGATCTTGTTCGGATGGCTACTTGCCAACCGTGGACTCTTCCGTTAAGACCAGACCTTCTATCGCAAGGTCCTTTTTTCCATAAGGATCTCAAATCCTTAAATTTGAAGGTATGGAGATTGAACGCTTGATTCTCAGTCATAGAGGTTTCTCTGACTCCGTCATTAATACTATGTTACAGGCTCGTAAATCTGTGTCTAGGAAGATATATTATCGAGTCTGGAAGACTTACATTTCTTGGTGTTCTTCTCATCATTTTTCTTGGCATTCTTTTAGAATTCCTAGAATTTTACAGTTTCTTCAGGATGGTTTGGATAAAGGTTTGTCTGCAAGTTCCTTGAAAGGACAAATCTCTGCTCTTTCTGTTCTTTTTCACAGAAAGATTGCTAATCTTCCTGATATTCATTGTTTTGTACAGGCTTTGGTTCATATAAAACCTGTCATTAAGTCAATTCTTCCTCCTTGGAGTTTGAATTTGGTTCTGGGGGCTCTTCAAGCTCCTCCGTTTGAACCTATGCATTCGCTGGATATTAAATTACTTTCTTGGAAAGTTTTGTTTCTTTTGGCCATCTCTTCTGCTAGAAGAGTTTCTGAATTATCTGCTCTTTCTTGTGAGTCTCCTTTTCTGATTTTTCATCAGGATAAGGCGGTTTTGCGAACTTCATTTAAATTTTTATCTAAGGTTGTGAATTCTAACAACATTAGTAGAGAATTTGTGGTTCCTTCATTGTGTCCTAATCCTATGAACTCTAAGGAAAGATTGTTGCATTCTTTGGATGTAGTTAGAGCTTTGAAATATTATGTTGAAGCTACTAAAGATTTCCGAAAGACTTCTAGTCTATTTGTTATCTTTTCTGGTTCTAGGAAAGGTCAAAAGGCTTCTGCTATTTCTTTGGCATCTTGGTTAAAATCCTTGATTCATCATGCTTATGTCGAGTCGGGTAGAACTCCGCCTCAAAGGATTACAGCTCATTCGACTAGGTCAGTCTCTACTTCCTGGGCATTTAGGAATGATGCTTCGGTTGATCAGATTTACAAAGCAGAAACTTGGTCTTCTTTGCATACTTTTACTAAATTCTACCATTTTGATGTGTTTTCTTCTTCTGAAGCAGTTTTTGGTAGAAAAGTACTTCAGGCAGCTGTTTCAGTTTGATTCTTCTGCTTATAATTTCAGGGTTTTTTTTTCATTATAAGATTTAAACTTTATTTTGGGGTGTGGATTATTTTTCAGCGGAATTGGCTGTCTTTATTTTATCCCTCCCTCTCTAGTGACTCTTGCGTGGAAGATCCACATCTTGGGTATTCATTATCCCATACATCACTAGCTCATGGACCCTTGCTAATTACATGAAAGAAAACATAATTTATGTAAGAACGTACCTGATAAATTAATTTCTTTCATATTAGCAAGAGTCCATGAGGCCCACCCTTTTTTGAGGTGGTTATGATTTTTTTGTATAAAGCACAATTATTCCAATTCCTTATTTTATATGCTTTCGCACTTTTTTCTTATCACCCCACTTCTTGGCTATTCGTTAAACTGATTTGTGGGTGTGGTGAGGGGTGTATTTATAGGCATTTTGAGGTTGTGGAAACTTTGCCCCTCCTGGTAGGAATGTATAACCCATACGTCACTAGCTCATGGACTCATGCTAATATGAAAGAAATGAATTTATCAGGTAAGTTCTTACATAAATTATGTTTTTTTTTTTTTTTTTTAAGTAGTTACCTTTTTTATTTTAATTGTTTGTAACTTAGTATATTTTAATTTAGGTATTTGGGGTTAATTTAGGGGGTGTTAGGTTATGCTTAGTAATTTAATTAGTTATTTGCGTTGTGTGGGCTTGGCGGTTTAGTGGTTAATAGTTTTAATAGGATTATTTTTTTATTTTTAAGTAGTTAGCTTTTTTATAGTTTTAATAGGATTATTGCGTATTTTGGGTTTGGCAGATTAGGGGTTAATAGATTTATAAGGTTTTTTGCAAGGTGGGTGAATGGCAGATTAGGGGTTAATACATTTATTCGGTAGATTGCAATGTATGTGAATGGCGGATAAGGGGTTAATAGTTTAATTAGGCTTATTGCGTTGTGGGTGGTTGTCGGTTTAGGGGTAAATACTTTTATTATTAGTTGTGATGTGGGTTTGATGGTGGATATAGGAGTTTTACGTGTCGGGTTTATTTCTGGGAGCGGGTTAGACTTTTACTGGAGATTTGACATTTTTTTTATTTTCTTATGCGCCGGTAGTTTCTAAAGTGCTGTAAATCACTGGCGACTCCAGAAATTTGTATTTACGCTAAAAATAATAGAGATTAAAAAAAAAAATTTTACCAAAATAAAATTCTAAAAATTACACTTTATTAAAATAAATTAATATAAAAAAAAAATAAGTTTTATTAAACTAAATTGTAACTATTTGATTGGCATAGGTGCTGACAGTCAGAGAAGAGAATGGGTAAAGAGAACCCCCTTGTTCACAAATAATGGCTTGTTATTTACAACATGGGATTACTGTGACTGGCTGTCACAGTGATCACATGATCATGAGGGCACTATTTTGAGCATCACTGGACTACCTCACTCCTGAGGCATCCAGTGATAGTCTACTGCAGTGTTTTTCAACCAGTGTGCTGTGAGAGATCCTCAGGTGTGCCGCGGCAGACTGACAACAGTGTGACATATTTTTTAAATTTTGCTTGTTTTTTACTCCCAGTGCAGGGGTGTCCCTCTTTCAAATTTTGAAATATTAAGAGCTATGTGACAGGCTCTTCAGGCAGGCATCATTTACAACCATGACATATTGACATTCATTCACAGACAATCATTATGTCAATATGTCACGTATAGTTTGCAGGAGGCATGGCATCACAGCACAATACATACAGTATGTGTGTATGTATGTGTATATGTATATATATATATATATATATATATATATATATATATATATATGCTGTATTAGGCTACAATGTGTGATTTTTTAAAATTTTGGGATGGTGCCACAGGATTTTTTTATGTAAAAAAGTGTGCCACGGCAAAAAAAAGGTTGAAAATCACTGGTCTACTGTGTCTGAAAACAGCATGCATTGCAACATGCCCATATTTAGGCTGCATCAAAGTATACAATCACTGTCATACAGTATCGATTGATAAGGTTAAACTAATTTAGGCAGTGTAATTTTGATGTAATATGTAACTTTGAAAACTGATAAAAAAAATTCTCTATGTTAGCTATTTCACTCAAGTTTAAAGACAACAGTATTCTGACAAAACTTTGTGACCAAGATGTCTTTATGGGTTGATTTATTTTATCATTTTTGTTCACTTTTGAAAATAAACATTTATTTTGCATGTTTTTTTTTTAATGAATTTTCAAGTTTGAACTTCTTTTCTGTTACGATTTTGCAAGCACAGCAAAGCTTTTTAAAATATAAAGGCCCATTTTTTCTCCATTCCAGAGAAGGCTATGCATACGCCAGTTAAAATTTGGATGACCCCTTAGTTAAAGAGCCAAGTTAAATAAAAAAATACAGGCATTTTATGTGTGCAAATAACATTTTCATTTGCCTTTTCCAGAATGAAACACACTTAAAAAACTGTTAATATAATAATTTTGCATAAGGGATAAAAACGAAAACAAACAATGATTAATTACCGGTTGTTAAATAGTTCAGCACATTTGAAGAAAATAAGGACATTCATAAACCTACCTAGTAAAAATGTGAGCATGCATATATATAAAGGTGTTATCAAATAAAATATGCATATATGTGTATACTATCCAAGAGGTTCATCAACTTTTCTTAAGTAATTAAAGAAAAGCTTTTTAAAAAAATACGGTGCTAGATTATAAATAGAGCGCTATTTATCACTCCCGCTCACACGTTAACTCTGCTAGAAGTACGTTTTTTCCAGGCTTCATTAAATTTATTGGTTGAGTGTTAACCCGGCGCGCAAAAAGCTGAACTTCTAATATTGCAACCAAGTTAACGTATTCCCCCATAGACTTCAATGGTGTGCAAGAAGTTTAAAACAAAATAATACCCTACCTGCTCATAAATCCTATTGCATTTTCTCAAGTGCGCTAACTTGACATGAAAATATGAATATTTCACATTCCAGTATTATGCACATAGAAGAATATGTTCTATTTATTCATAATATAATTAATAATATAAATATTTCTATACATGTATATATGATTTTTTTTTGTCAAAATATACATCTATACCTGTATTTATAATATATATATATATATATATATATATATATATATATATATATATATATATACACACAGAGAGAAGTGTACTCACAATAACGAACAGCCAGCTCAATACCATTGTTAGCCTGTTCTATGGCAATTTACCACCCGGGTGCAACTTCTTTTAGCCCAGTAATGCTTTTTACAGAGAAGAACTTTCCTGTAGTATATCCGTCAGATCCCGCCTATTACGGTCAGTCCAGCACCGAAATACCAGGCAATTCCTCTCTGAACAAGGAACACAGCAACCCCAGACGATCGTTTCAGCCTTCATTGGGCCTCGTCAGTGAGGTGAAGCTCTTCTCTGTGGAAAGCATTACTGGGCTAAAAGAAGCTGCACCCAGGTGGTAAATTGCCATAGAACAGGCTAACAATAGTATTGAGCCAGTTGTTCATTCCTGTGAGTGTGCTTCTCTCTGTGTGTATTTAGTCTCCCTATGGGAAAAAGGAGAAACCAGACGTGGACTCCTTGCTCAGTGTACTTAGAGGAATATGGCTACACCTTACTAACGAGGCCCAATGAAGGCCAAAACCATCATCTGGGGATGCTGTGTTTCTTGTTCAGAGAGGAATTGCCTGGTATTTCGGTGCTGGACTGACCGTAATAGGCGGATCAGACTGATATACTATAGGAAAGTTCTTCTCTGTGAAAAGCATTACTGGGCTAAAAGAAGCTGCACCCAGGTGGTAAATCGCCATAGAACATGCTAACAATAGTATTGAGCCAGTTGTTCATTCCTGTGAGTGTGCTTCTCTCTGTGTGTATTTAGTCTCCCTATGGGAAAAAGGAGAAACCAGACGTGGACTCCTTGCTCAGTGTACTTAGAGGAATATAGCTACACTTCACTACCGATGCCCAATGAAGGCCAAAACCATCATCTGGGGTTGCTGTGTTCCTTGTTCAGAGAGGAATTGCCTGGTATTTCGGTGCTGGACTGACCGTAATAGGTGGGATCAGACTGATATACTACAGGAAAGTTCTTCTCTGTGAAAAGCATTACTGGGCTAAAAGAAGCTGCACCCAGGTGGTAAATCGTCATAGAACAGGCTAACAATAGTATTGAGCCAGTTGTTCATTCCTGTGAGTACACTTCTCTCTGTGTGTATTTAGTCTCCCTATGGGAAAAAGGGGAAACCAGACGTGGACTCCTTGCCCAGTGTGCTTAGAGGAATATGGCTACACCTCACTGACAAGGCCCAATGAAGGCCGAAACAATCGTCTGGGGTTGCTGTGTTCCTTGTTCAGAGAGGAATTGCCTGGTATTTTGACGCTGGACTGACCGTAATAGGCGAGATCAGACTGATATACTATAGGAAAGTTTTTCTCTGTGAAAAGCATTACTGGGCTAAAAGAAGCTGCACCCAGGAGGTAAATCGCCATAGAACAGGCTAACAATAGTATTGAGCCAGTTGTTCGTTTCTGTGAGTGTGCTTCTCTCTGAGTGTGTGTATATATATATATACTGTGCAAAAGTCTTAGGCCACCATTAGATTTGTTGTTTTAGCAAAGTTTTAATGACAATCCATATTTATTTATCAGTCTCACAAGATACAAACAGAAAATACAGGAAATATGTATACAAAATATAAAAAAAAACTAACGGCTAGATTACGAGTTGTGCGTTAAGGTAAAAAAGCGAGGTCCTAACGCTGCTTTTTTACGCCCGCTGCTATTATGAGTCTTGCAGGTATAGGTGTACCGCACACTTCTTTGGCCTTACTGCTAAACGACTTTCGTAAACTTCATAAAGTCTTTTTTCTATGGGACTTCCATAGCGCCGGTATTACGAGTCTGTCCTGGTAAGCCAAAAAGTGAGTGGTACACCCTACCTTGTCAAGAGTCCTAACGCATTTAAAAGTCAGTAGTTAAGAGTTTTTCGATACAACACTGTAACATAAACATAAAAATTGCACTAACACCCATAAACTACCTGTTAACCCCTAAACCGAGGCACTCCCACATCGCAAACACTATAATAAAATTATTAACCCCTAATTTTCCGCTCCCGACATCGCCGCCACCTACATTATATTTATGAACCCCTAATCTGCTGCCCTCAACATCACCGCCACCTACATTATATTTATTAACCCCTAATCTGCCACCCCCAATGTCGTCGCCACCTACCTACATTTATTAACCCCTAATCTGCCGCCCCCAACGTCGCTGCCACTATACTAAATGTATTAACCCCTAAACCTAAGTCTAACTCTAACACCCCCTAACTTAAATATAATTAAAATAAATCTAAAGAAAACCTACTATTAATAACTAAATAATTCATATTTAAAACTAAATACTTAGCTATAAAATAAACCCTAAGCTAGCTACAATATAACTAATAGTTACATTGTATCTAGCTTAGGGTTTATTTTTGTTTTACAGGCAAGTTTGTATTTATTTTAACTAGGTACAATAGTTATTAAATAGTTATTAACTATTTAATAACTACCTAGCTAAAATAAATGCAAAAGTACCTGTAAAATAAAACCTAACCTAAGTTACAATAACACCTAACACTACACTATAATTAAATAAATTAACTAAATTAAATACAATTACCTAAATTAAATTAAATTAAATTAGCTAAAGTACAACCCCCCCCACTAAATTACAGAAAATAATAAACAAATTACAGATATTTAAACTAATTACACCTAATCTAATAGCCCTATCAAAATAAAAAAGACCCCCCCCAAAATAAAAAAAAACCCTAGCCTAAACTAAATTATCAATAGCCCTTAAAAGGTCCTTTTGCGGGGCATTGCCCCAAAGAAATCAGCTCTTTTACCTGTAAAAAAAATACAAACAACCCCCCCAACAGTAAAACCCACCACCCACACAAACAACCCCCCAAATAAAATACTTTCTAAAAAAACTAAGCTCCCCATTGCCCTGAAAAGGGCATTTGGATGGGCATTGCCCTTAAAAGGGCAGTTAGCTTTTTTGCAGGCCCAAACCCTAACCTAAAAATAAAACCCAGCCAATACACCCTTAAAAAAACCTAACACTAACCCCCTGAAGATCGACTTACAGTTCTGAAGACTGGACAGCCATCCTCAAGGAAGTGGCAGAAGTCTTCATACAACCGGGTCGAAGTCCTCAATGAAGCCAGGAGAAGTCTTCATCCAAGCCGGGCGAAGTGGTCCTCCAGACGGGCAGAAGTCTTCATCCAGACGGCATCTTCTATCTTCATCCATGCCGTCTGGATGAAGACTTCTGCCCGTCTGGAGGACCACTTTGCCCGGCTTGGATGGAGACTTCTACCGGCTTCGTTGAGGACTTCGGCCCGGTTTGATGAAGACTTCTGCTGCTTCCTTGAGGATGGATGTCCAGTCTTCAGAACTGTAAGTCGATCTTCAGGGGGTTAGTGTAAGATTAGGGGTGTTTAGACTCGGGGTTCATGTTATGGTGTTAGGTGTAGACATACATTTTCTTTCCCCATAGGAATCAATGGGGCTGCGTTACTGAGTTTTACACTGCTTTTTTGCAGGTGTTAGACTTTTTCTCAGCCGGCTCTCCCCGTTTATTCCTATAAGGAAATCGTGCACGAGCAAGTACGACCAGCTCACCACTGACTTAAGCAGCGCTGGTATTGGAGTGCGGTAATGAGCAAAATTTTGCTCAACACTTACTTCTTGTCTTTCAATGACGGGTAGTGATGTCGCGAACCTTAAAATTTCGGTTTGCGAACGGCGGACTCGAACTTCCGCTACTGTTCGCGAACCAGCAAACCGCGCAAACCGCCATTGACTTCAATAGGCAGGCGAACTTTAAAACCCACAAGGACTCTTTCTGGCCACAATAGTGATGGAAAAGTTGTTTCAAGGGGACTAACATCTGGACTGTGGCATGCCGGAGGGGGATCCATGGCAAAACTCCCACGGAAAATTACATAGTTGATGCAGAGTCTGGTTTTAACCCATAAAGGGCCTTAATCACCTAACATTCCTAAAAAAATTTTGAATAACGTGCTTTAAAACATCAGGTATGATTTTGTATCGATCAGGTAGTGTAAGGGTTACATACAAGGGTTAGATACATAGATTACATAGATCAATAGATGCAATATACATATGATAGATACAAATTACATAGATCAATAGATGCAATATACATTTGATAGATACGAATTACATAGATCAATAGATGCAATATACATTTGATAGATACGAATTACATAAATCAAAAGATGCAATATACACTTGATAGATACGAATTACATAGATCAATAGATGCAATATATATTTGATAGATACGATTGATAGTTAGATAGATTCGATAGATAAGTAGATAGATTTGATAGATATATAATTTCCCTGACAGAGTATAACAATAAGACATGCGGTCTTGGACCCGTGGTGTGTTAAGTAATACTATTCCTATCGGGGGAGGTCTATATGGCCTGCATTTTTGGAACAGGGAGATGGAAGAAGATGATTGGTCTGTCCTCCTACTTCAAATTTGGCATAAACACAAGTGGCTGTCTCAAATCAGTCCGGCCATGAGATAGATAGATTTGATAGATAGATATACATAGATTGATAGTTAGATAGAATCGATAGAAGATAAATAGATAGATTTGATAGATATATAATTACCCTGACAAAGTATAATAATAAAGCATGCGGTCTGGGACCCATGGTAACTAGGTTGTGTTAAGTAGTACTATTCTTAGCACTTTAATCCCTGATATGGCCTGCATGATTGATTACCCTGACAAAGTATAACAACAAGACATGCGGTCTGGTATGGGACCCATGGTAACTAGGTTGTGTTAAGTAGTACTGTTCTTAGCAGTTTAATCCCTGATACTCCCCCTATCGGGGGAGGTCTATATGGCCTGCATGATTACCCTGACAAAGTATAACAACAAAACATGCGGTCTGGGACCCATGGTAACTAGGTTGTGTTAAGTAGTACTATTCTTAGCAGTTTAATCTATGTTACTCCCCCTATCGGGGGAGGTCTATATGGCCTGCATGATTACCCTGACAAAGTATAACAACAAGACATGCGGTCTGGGACCCATGGTAACTAGGTTGTGTTAAGTACTACTGTTCTTAGCAGTGTAATACCTGTTACTCCCCATATCGGGGGAGGTCTATATGGCCTGCATGATTACCCTGACAAAGTAAAACAACAAGACATCCGGTCTGGGACCCATGGTAACTAGATTGTGTTAAGTACTACTGTTCTTAGCAGTTTAATACCTGTTACTCCCCCTATCTGGGGAGGTCTATATGGCCTGCATGATTACCCGGACAAAGTATAACAACAAAACATGTGGTCTGGGACCCATGGTAACTAGGTTGTGTTAAGTAGTACTGTTCTTAGCACTTTAATCCCTGTAACTCCCCATATTGGAGGAGGTCTATATGGCCTGCATGATTACCCTGACAAAGTATAACAACAAGACATGCGGTCTGGGACCCATGGTAACTAGGTTGTGTTAAGTAGTACTGTTCTTAGCAGTTTAATACCTGTTACTCCCCCTATCTGGGGAGGTCTATATGGCCTGCATGATTACCCTGACAAAGTATAACAACAAGACATGCGGTCTGGGACCCATGGTAACTAGGTTGTGTTAAGTAGTAATGTTCTTAGCATTTTAATACCTGTTACTCCCCATATCGGGGGAGGTCTATATGGCCTGCATGATTACCCTGACAAAGTATAACAACAAGACATGCGGTCTGGGATGGGACCCATGGTAACTAGGTTGTGTTAAGTAGTACTGTTCTTAGCAGTTTAATACCTGTTACTCCCCATATCGGGGGAGGTCTATATGGCCTGCATGATTACCCTGACAAAGTATAACAACAAAACATCCGGTCTGGGACCCATGGTAACTAGGTTGTGTTAAGTAGTACTATTCTTAGCACTTTAATCCCTGTAACTCCCCATATCGGGGGAGGTCTATATGGCCTGCATGATTACCCTGACAAAGTATAACAACAAGACATGCAGTCTGGGACCCATGGTAACTAGGTTGTGTTAAGTAGTACTGTTCTTAGCAGTTTAATACCTGTTACTCCCCATATCGGGGGAGGTCTATATGGCCTGCATGATTACCCTGACAAAGTAAAACAACAAGACATCCGGTCTGGGACCCATGGTAACTAGGTTGTGTTAAGTAGTACTATTCTTAGCACTTTAATCCCTGTAACTCCCCATATCGGGGGAGGTCTATATGGCCTGCATGATTACCCTGACAAAGTATAACAACAAGACATGCAGTCTGGGACCCATGGTAACTAGGTTGTGTTAAGTAGTACTGTTCTTAGCAGTTTAATACCTGTTACTCCCCATATCGGGGGAGGTCTATATGGCCTGCATGATTACCCTGACAAAGTATAACAACAAGACATGCGGTCTGGGACCCATGGTAACTAGGTTGTGTTAAGTACTACTGTTCTTAGCAGTGTAATACCTGTTACTCCCCATATCAGGGGAGGTCTATATGGCCTGCATGATTACCCTGACAAAGTAAAACAACAAGACATCCGGTCTGGGACCCATGGTAACTAGGTTGT
The DNA here is from genome assembly GCF_027579735.1 of Bombina bombina. NCBI lineage: Eukaryota > Metazoa > Chordata > Amphibia > Anura > Bombinatoridae > Bombina > Bombina bombina. Next base: position 132,971,014 of record NC_069500.1, read on the forward strand.
GTTAAGTAGTACTATTCTTAGCACTTTAATCCCTGTAACTCCCCCTATTGGGGGAGGTCTATATGGCCTGCATGATTACCCTGACAAAATATAACAACAAAACATTCGGTCTGGGACCCATGGTAACTAGGTTGTGTTAAGTAGTACTGTTCTTAGCAGTCAAAAAAGTTTTTTTTTAAATATTTACAATATGATTGGTGGCACTAGTTGGCAAGTGGGCCTGGCACACACTGGCAGTCAGGCAACTTCAATTAGATTACACTAGCAGACTGATGTTTCACAGTAAAAAAGTTTTTTTTAAATATTTACACTACTGTTATAACAAATATGATTGGTGGCACTAGTTGGCAAGTGGGCCTGGCACACACGCTGGGAGGCAGGCAACTGCAATTAGATTACACTAGCTGACTGATGTTTGACAGTCAAATTTTTTTTTTTAAATATTTACACTACTGTTATAACAAATATGATTGGTGGCACTAGTTGGCAAGTGGGCCTGGCACACACGCTGGCAGGCAGGCAGGCAACTGCAATTCAATTTCAATTGCACTAGCTGACTGATGATTCACAGTCCAAAAAGTTTTTTTATTAAATATTTACACTACTGTTATAACAAATATGATTTGTGGCACTAGTTGGCAAGTGGGCCTGGCACACGCTGGCAGGCAGGCAACTTCAATTAGATTACACTAGCAGACTGATGTTTCACAGTAAAAAAGTTTTTTTTAAAATATTTACACTACTGTTATAACAAATATGATTGGTGGCACTAGTTGGCAAGTGGGCCTGGCACACACGCTGGGAGGCAGGCAACTGCAATTAGATTACACTAGCTGACTGATGTTTGACAGTCAAATTTTTTTTTTTTTAAATATTTACACTACTGTTATAACAAATATGATTGGTGGCACTAGTTGGCAAGTGGGCCTGGCACACACGCTGGGAGGCAGGCAACTGCAATTCAATTGCACTAGCAGACTGATGATTCACAGTCAAAAAAGTTTTTATTTTAAATATTTAAAATACTGTTATAACAAATATGATTGGTGGCACTAGTTGGCAAGTAGGACTGGCACACACGCTGGCAGGCAGGCAACTGCAATTCAATTGCACTAGCAGACTGATGATTCACAGTCAAAAAAGTTTTTATTTTAAATATTTAAAATACTGTTATAACAAATATGATTGGTGGCACTAGTTGGCAAGTGGGCCTGGCACACACGCTGGCTGGCAGGCAACTGCGATTCAATTGCACTAGCAGACTGATGATTCACAGTCAAAAAAGTTTTTATTTTAAATATTTACAATACTGTTATAACAATTATGATTGGTGGCACTAGTTGGCAAGTGGGCCTGGCACACACGCTGGCAGGCAGGCAACTGCAATTCAATTGCACTAGCAGACTGATGATTCACAGTCAAAAAAGTTTTTATTTTAAATATTTACAATACTGTTATAACAAATATGATTGGTGGCACTAGTTGGCAAGTGAGCCTGGCACACACGCTGGCAGGCATTCAACTGCAATTGAATTGCACTAGCAGACTGATGATTCACAGTCAAAAAAGTTTTATTTAAAATATTTACAATACTGTTATAACAAATATGATTGGTGGCACTAGTTGGCAAGTGGGCCTGGCACACACACTGGCAGGCAGGCAACTTCAATTAGATTACACTAGCAGACTGATGTTTCACAGTCAAAAAAGTTTTTTTTCAAAATATTTACACTACTGTTATAACAAATATGATTGGTGGCACTAGTTGGCAAGTGGGCCTGGCACACACGCTGGGAGGCAGGCAACTGCAATTAGATTACTCTAGCTGACTGATGTTTCACAATCAAAAAAGTTTTTTTTAAAATATTTACAATACTGTTATAACAAATATGATTGGTGGCACTAGTTGGCAAGTGGGCCTGGCACACGCGCTGGCAGGCAGGCAACTGCAATTCAATTGCACTAGCAGACTGATGATTCACAGTCAAAAAAGTTTTTATTTTAAATATTTACAATACTGTTATAACAAATATGATTGGTGGCACTAGTTGGCAAGTGGGCCTGGCACACAAGCTGGCAGGGAGGAAACTGCAATTCAATTGCACTAGCAGACTGATGATTCACAGTCAAAAAAGTTTTTATTTTAAATATTTACACTACTGTTATAACAAATATGATTCGTGGCACTAGTTGGAAAGTGGGCCTGGCACACACGCTGGCAGACAGGCAACTGCAATTAAATAACACTAGCAGACTGATGTAAAAGTTTTTTTTTTAAAAAAAAGTTACACTAATGTTACAACAGATAGGAGTGGTGGCACTGAGGATGGAAGTAGGCACAGTATATACTGGCAGCCTGACACACAGGCTGGAACTAGTGGCAGGCTGGCCTGGCAACTAAAATTAAATAACACTAGAAGACTGATGTAAAAATTTTTTTTTTACAAAATTTAAACTTATGTTATACCAGATAGGAGTGGTGGCACTGAGAATGGAAGTAGGCACAGTATATGCTGGCAGCCTGACACACAGGCTGGCACTAGTGGCAGCCAGGCTGGCCTGGCAACTAAAATTAAATAACACTAGAAGATTGATGTAAAAGTTTTTTTAAAAAAAATTTACACTAATGTTACACCAGATATAAGTGGTGGAAAACAGAGCTTTTAATCACAGTATATGATGTGGGCCTGACACACAGGCCTGATGGAAAATTAAATTAGATTACACTAGCAAAATGATGTAAAAGTTTTTTTTTTTTTAAATTTACACTAATGTTAACCAGATATCAGTGGTGGCACAGAAGAATTAATCACAGTATATGATGTGTGCCTGACACACAGGCCTGATAGAAAATGAAATTAGATTACACTAGCAAAATGATGTAAAAGTTTTTTTTAAAAAAATTTACACTAATGTTACACCAGATATCAGTGGTGGGGTGGCACAGAGCAATTAATCACAGTATATGATGTGAGCCTGACACACAGGCTTGATAGAAAATGAAATTAGATTACACTAGCAAAATGATGTAAAAGTTTTTTTTTTTTTAAATTTACACTAATGTTAAGCAGATATCAGTGGTGGCACTAATCACAGTATATGCTGTGAGCCTCACACACAGGCTGACAGCCAGGCAAATGCAAATTAAATTACAAAAAAAAAAAAAAAAACGACTGAAGTTCTAGCCCTAAAAAGGGCTTTTTGGGCTGAAGTTCTAGCCCTAAAAAGGGCTTTTTGGGGTGCTGTCCTTACAGCAGAGATTAGATGAGTCCTTCAGGACTGTAGTGGACACTAAATACACTAGCCTAGCTATCAATTTCCCTATAATATCAGCAGCAGCAGCACTAACCCTCCTCTCACTAAGAATGCAGGATCGTAATGAATCTAAAGTGGCTGCTGCCCAGGAGCTGTGAGGGTCTGTGAGGGAGTGTCTGCTGCTGATTGGCTGAAATGTGTCTGCAGACTGTGAGATACAGGGTCAAAGTGTCCTCAATGATGACGAATAGGTTGCTGATCGAACATCGCATATGTTCGCCTGCCGCGGCGAATGCAAACAAGCTAAGATCGCCGGGAACTGTTCTCCGGCGAACAGTTCGCGACATCACTAATGACGGGTTTGTAAAAACCCATATTACCAGTGCTGCAGGTAAGTGAGCGGTGAGACAAAACTGCTTGTTAGCACCGCACAACTCAAAACGAAAAACTCGTAATCTAGCCGTATGTTTTCAGAACAAAATGGCTTCTTCAGGCAAAAGTCAGTATTTAGTGTGACCTCCCTTGGCACTATGCACATCTTGAACTCTTTTGGGGAGGCTGTCCTGAAGTTTTCTGAAGTAATCTTCTGGTATATTGTACCAGACTTTTTTCGGCACTACCCAGAGATTGAGGTTGTCTTTATTTTTTTTCTCTGTCAAGGTGATCCCATACTGCCTCTATAATATTCAAGTTTGGAATCTGTGGAGGCCAGTCCATGACTGTCAGTTTTTTATCAGCTGTTTTTCCAGCATTAGCAGTGTGCTTGGGATCGTTATCATGCTAAAAAATAAAACCATTCCCAATCAGGCACTTTCGAAAATCAATGGCACGATGAATTAAAACATGTCTGTACTTTTCAGCATTTATGATCCCATCATTTCGGACAATATTGTCAACACCACTGGCAGAAATGTAGCCTCAAACCAGAACAGACCCACCACCATGCTTCACTGAAGGCTGCAAACATTCATTCTACAATCTCTCCAACTCTTCTTTCACATATTGTCGACAATTGGACCCAAATTTTTCAAACTTGGATTAGTCACTCCATAATACTCTTTTCCACTAATCTTCATTTAAATCTTTATGAGCTTTACCATATCCTAGCTTTTTCACCCTGTTCCCCTTCTGAAAAAGTGGTTTCTTGGCTGCTACCCTTCCACAAAGACAATTCCTGAACAAGCTTCTTTGGACTGTAGAAGGGCTAACTTGGCAACCCAATAAAGCTGCCAGATGCTGAGCCAGGTCCTTGCTAGACTTCTTCCGAACTCTCAAAGAAGAAACTCTGAGAAACTTCTCATCAGATTTTGAAAGTTTTCTTGGCCTTCCAGTCCTTTTTGTCCTTGACTTCTCCTGATTCTTCAAATTTCTTTATAACAGCTTGAATACTACATCTTGAGTAACCAGTTTGTTTGCTGATTTTCTTTTGAAAGTGGCCTTGCTGATGCAAAATATGTTTATGTTTGTCAAAATCTGTGATCTTTGGCATTTTGAATGGAATAATGTGATTGAAAGTTGGTCTTATTAGCAAGCTCCCAATGAGTACATGTGTATGTAATGCTAAAACATCTCTTGCACAAAACTGGTGTAATAGACCTTTTTTACAGCAGTCATTTCTCATAAAATAGTTGACATAGACAAATACAGGTGTTGACATTAATAAGAGTTCCATTCCACTTAGGTTTACTAGTGCCAGGTTCCTGCTATTGCTCAAGTGTAAGAGGAGCTCACTCTAAATATTTGCTTATTTAGCCTATAGAAACTGTTTTTTGTTTTATTTTTTATACTGCATACAAGTAATTCTAATAAAGAGACTGAGAAATAATTATATATGGTCATTATACCTTTGCTAAAACAATATATTTAATGGTGGCCTAGGACTTTTGCACAGTACTGTATATGTATATATATATATATATATATATATATATATATATATATATATATATATATATATATATATATAAAAAATGTATTTTATTTATAAAATATTTTACCAGGAAGGATACATTGAGATTTCTCTCTTTTTCAAGTATGTCCTGGGTCCACAAAACATTGCATTGATACAATAGGGTACGATGAAATACAAAAACAATATTAATATAAAATATATGCAAAATGTAATTTGGATAAACTTGGATATGTACTATTTTGCTTGTATACATGCAATCTGTTTTTATTGTTATTGTTATTCTGTCAACAAAAAATATTGAATTTAAAAAAAATATATGCAAAATGTAACATAGAACATGACAGGTGCATTCTGTTTTGAGATATGTAGAGAGGGATCTCTTAATGGATTTTAGGCTTGGGGAAGGTTTGAAAGTGTGCAGAAGGTTGTTCCATAATTGTGGTGCTCTGTAGGAAAAGGAGGATTGAGCTGCTTTCTTTTTGTATTGAGGCAAACTAAATATTGTGCTGGTACTGGATCAGAAGTTTTATATATATATATATATATATATATATATATATATATATATAATGTTTCAGTTAGCCTGTGGCCCAGCACTCCAACCTGGCTGGTGTATAGTAGACCTGGGTGCAATCCTCAAAAAATAAGTATGTAAATACGTATATAGAAGGGCACTCTCAGGATTTGCAAATTAAAAAAAAAAAATCTTTATTCGTTATATCAACAAAGCATGGTCGACGTTTCGGCCCTCATTCAGGTCTGCATCAGGACATATTTAATCTGAAAACAAACACATAAAACAAAACTAATATGGTAAATACTTAATAAGGACAAACAACAAAACCACCTATACATCAATAATTTAAAAACAATGTCAATAGAATTCTTCATGTTACCAAGGAGGATAGAACAAAAATACCAGCAACAATGATCAGATATGCAGAATCACTCAAAATATCGAGCATATGCCTATCGTAGCAATCTCATACGATAACAATTGTATCAAAAACCCAGACTCAATAAAAAAAATATATATATATATATATATATGTATGTATGTATGTATGTATGTATGTATGTATATATATATATATATATATATATATATATATATACACTGTGTGCAGAATTATTAGGCAAATGAGTATTTTGACCACATCATCCTCTTTATGCATGTTGTCTTACTCCAAGCTGTATAGGCTCGAAAGCCTACTACCAATTAAGCATATTAGGTGATGTGCATCTCTGTAATGAGAAGGGGTGTGGTCTAATGACATCAACACCCTATATCAGGTGTGCATAATTATTAGGCAACTTCCTTTCCTTTGGCAAAATGGGTCAAAAGAAGGACTTGACAGGCTCAGAAAAGTCAAAAATAGTGAGATATCTTGCAGAGGGATGCAGCACTCTTAAAATTGCAAAGCTTCTGAAGCGTGATCATCGAAAAATCAAGCGTTTCATTCAAAATAGTCAACAGGGTCGCAAGAAGCGTGTGGAAAAACCAAGGCGCAAAATAACTGCCCATGAACTGAGAAAAGTCAAGCGTGCAGCTGCCAAGATGCCACTTGCCACCAATTTGGCCATATTTCAGAGCTGCAACATCACTGGAGTGCCCAAAAGCACAAGGTGTGCAATACTCAGAGACATGGCCAAGGTAAGAAAGGCTGAAAATGACCACCACTGAACAAAACACACAAGCTGAAACGTCAAGACTGGGCCAATAAATATCTCAAGACTGATTTTTCTAAGGTTTTATGGACTGATGAAATGAGAGTGAGTCTTGATGGGCCAGATGGATGGGCCCGTGGCTGGATTGGTAAAGGGCAGAGAGCTCCAGTCCGACTCAGACGCCAGCAAGGTGGAGGTGGAGTACTGGTTTGGGCTGGTATCATCAAAGATGAGCTTGTGGGGCCTTTTCGGGTTGAGGATGGAGTCAAGCTCAACTCCCAGTCCTACTGCCAGTTTCTGGAAGACACCTTCTTCAAGCAGTGGTACAGGAAGAAGTCTGCATTCTTCAAGAAAAACATGATTTTCATGCAGGCCAATGCTCCATCACACGCGTCCAAGTACTCCACAGCGTGGCTGGCAAGAAAGGGTATAAAAGAAGAAAATCTAATGACATGGCCTCCTTGTTCACCTGATCTGAACCCCATTGAGAACCTGTGGTCCATCATCAAATGTGAGATTTACAAGGAGGGAAAACAGTACAACTCTCTGAACAGTGTCTGGGAGGCTGTGGTTGCTGCTGCACGCAATGTTGATGGTGAACAGATCAAAACACTGACAGAATCCATGGATGGCAGGCTTTTGAGTGTCCTTGCAAAGAAAGGTGGCTATATTGGTCACTGATTTGTTTTTGTTTTGTTTTTGAATGTCAGAAATGTATATTTGTGAATGTTGAGATGTTATATTGGTTTCACTGGTAAAAATAAATAATTGAAATGGGTATATATTTGTTTTTTGTTAAGTTGCCTAATAATTATGCACAGTAATAGTCACCTGCACACACAGATATCCCCCTAAAATAGCTATAACTAAAAGCAAACTAAAAACTACTTCCAAAACTATTCATCTTTGATATTAATTAGTTTTTTGGGTTCATTGAGAACATGGTTGTTGTTCAATAATAAAATTAATCCTCAAAAATACAACTTGCCTAATAATTCTGCACTCCCTGTATATATATATATATATATATATATATATATATATATATATATATATATATATATATATATATGTATTATAGGGTGACCATATTGTCGTTTTAAAAAGAGACACATATGAAAAATATATATGTCAGGGTTTTTATACAAAACATTTCTTTAAACAGCCCTGAAAACAGCCCTGACATGTGAATTTTTCATATGTGTACCTTTTTAAAATGGCAATATGGTCACCCTACTTATATAGAAATATCTATTTAAAAATACACAGAATATTTTCTTCTATGTGCAGAATATTGGAATGGGAAATATTTACAGTAAATACACATTATAACACTTTATTAAATATGAGTATTGCATAAATATGCTTTTTCATGTTTTCATCTACTTGACTGCAAAGGGCTCTATTGAACTTTTATATATATATATATATATATATATATGTCTATATATACAGTATATATATATATATATATATATATATATATATATATATATATATATAGGCTCTGTCTTGGGTCCCTTGTTTTTCTCTCTCTATACATCCTCCCTTGGAAAACTTATAGCCTCCTTTGGATTCCAGTACCACTTATATGCTGATGATACCCAAATCTATCTTTCCTCTCCTGATATCTCTCCCTCTTTACTCAACCAGATTTCCAACTGCCTCTCTACAATTTACTCTTGGATGTCTTCACACTACCTCCAACTCAATATGTCCAAAACTGAGCTGCTTCTTATTCCCCCCTCATTGAGACATCCAACACCTGACATTTTTCTGACGGTTGGAGACTCTATTCTCAACACCTCACCCCAGGTCCGCTGTCTTGGGGTCACACTAGACTCAGAGCTCACATTCAACCCACATATGCAAGCGCTTACCAAATCCTGCCGTTCACACTTATGCAACATTTCCAGAATTTGTCCCTTCCTTACTCAAAAAACGACAAAAATACTTATTCATTCCCTCATTTTGTCACGCATTGATTATTGCAACCTACTCCTAAATGGCCTTCCAAAACACAGCCTCTCCTCCCTCCAATCTATTATGAATGCTTCTGCTAGACTCATCCACCTAAGTCGTCGATCTACATCAGCGACTTGGCTCTGCCATTCTCTACACTGGCTCCCCATACACTCCAGAATACAGTTTAATGTATTAACCCGAACTCACAAATCACTAAATTGTCTAACTCCCAACTATATTTCCTCTCTTATCATGAAATATTACCCATCCCGTCCTCTTTGATCAACCTCTGACCTATGTCTCTCCACTCCTGTTATCTCTACGTCCCACTCTCGCCTCCAAGACTTTGCACATGCTGCTCCTGTCCTCTGGAACTCTCTACCCCGCTCCATAAGACTGTCTCCAACCTTGTATAGCTTCAGATACTCCTTAAAAATACACCTATTCAGAGAGGCATACCATATCTCCTCCATCTCTCATCCGAACCAAACTAATACATGAACTGCCTGACTCATTACTGCAACTACAACTGATGTAACAAGCTACCCCAACCTTATGTCTCTGCACCCTAAACATGTAGACTGTGAGCTATTAGGGCCCTCTTCCTCCTGTACTTGTTTAGTTTTATGTTTTTTATTTTTAGCAAAAATGTTGTCATTGTATCCCCCTATCATTGTACCCAGTGCTACGGAATTTGGCGGCGCTATACAAATAAATGATAATAATAATAATAATAATAATAATAATTTTATATATATATATATATATATATATATATATATATATATATATATATATGTATTTATATGGTCATATGTCTATATATACATATAAATACATAAATACATATGTACATAAATATACATACATAAACATATTTAGACATGTATATGTATATATCTCAATGATAAAGCCCTTTGCCTTGCTTTTTTTTTTAAAACACCTGAGACCGTATCTCTTTGAACCATTATAACTTTTTTATGCAATATTTGTTTTTAATAATTTTATTAGATAGTGTTATTATGAGTGTAACTGTAAATGTATATGTATTTTTGGTCTGTTTTGTGACTTTTTGTTGTCTCGAGTAACAGTTAACCAGAACTCTGAGGTTGCGGTAATCATTCTAGCATAAATCACGATTGCGCTCACGCGTTCACATTTACTTTCAACTTGTATTACAAGCATTCCTTCCAATAATTTGTAGGTATGCTGCCCACCAGTATCCGCTGTTTTGTGAGCAGCCCAGCAGTGAAACAGTTAATAAGGGAACCTTGTCTTGGGGTCACACTAGACTCAGAGCTCACATTCAACCCACATATGCAAGCGCTTACCAAATCCTGCCGTTCACACTTATGCAACATTTCCAGAATTTGTCCCTTCCTTACTCAAAAAACGACAAAAATACTTATTCATTCCCTCATTTTGTCACGCATTGATTATTGCAACCTACTCCTAAATGGCCTTCCAAAACACAGCCTCTCCTCCCTCCAATCTATTATGAATGCTTCTGCTAGACTCATCCACCTAAGTCGTCAATCTACATCAGCGACTTGGCTCTGCCATTCTCTACACTGGCTCCCCATACACTCCAGAATACAGTTTAATGTATTAACCCGAACTCACAAATCACTAAATTGTCTAACTCCCAACTATATTTCCTCTCTTATCATGAAATATTACCCATCCCGTCCTCTTTGATCAACCTCTGACCTATGTCTCTCCACTCCTGTTATCTCTACGTCCCACTCTCGCCTCCAAGACTTTGCACATGCTGCTCCTGTCCTCTGGAACTCTCTACCCCGCTCCATAAGACTGTCTCCAACCTTGTATAGCTTCAGATACTCCTTGAAAATACACCTATTCAGAGAGGCATACCATATCTCCTCCATCTCTCATCCGAACCAAACTAATACATGAACTGCCTGACTCATTACTGCAACTACAACTGATGTAACAAGCTACCCCAACCTTATGTCTCTGCACCCTAAACATGTAGACTGTGAGCTATCAGGGCCCTCTTCCTCCTGTACTTGTTTAGTTTTATGTTTTTTATTTTTAGCAAAAATGTTGTCATTGTATCCCCCTATCATTGTACCCAGTGCTACGGAATTTGGCGGCGCTATACAAATAAATGATAATAATAATAATAATAATAATAATAATAATTATATATATATATATATATATATATATATGTATTTATATGGTCATATGTCTATATATACATATAAATACATAAATACATATGTACATAAATATACATACATAAACATATTTAGACATGTATATGTATATATCTCAATGATAAAGCCCTTTGCCTTGCTTTTTTTTTTAAAACACCTGAGATCGTATCTCTTTGAACCATTATAACTTTTTTATGCAATATTTGTTTTTAATAATTTTATTAGATAGTGTTATTATGAGTGTAACTGTAAATGTATATGTATTTTTGGTCTGTTTTGTGACTTTTTGTTGTCTCGAGTAACAGTTAACCAGAACTCTGAGGTTGCGGTAATCATTCTAGCATAAATCACGATTGCGCTCACGCGTTCACATTTACTTTCAACTTGTATTACAAGCATTCCTTCCAATAATTTGTAGGTATGCTGCCCACCAGTATCCGCTGTTTTGTGAGCAGCCCAGCAGTGAAACAGTTAATAAGGGAACCTTGTCTTGGGGTCACACTAGACTCAGAGCTCACATTCAACCCACATATGCAAGCGCTTACCAAATCCTGCCGTTCACACTTATGCAACATTTCCAGAATTTGTCCCTTCCTTACTCAAAAAACGACAAAAATACTTATTCATTCCCTCATTTTGTCACGCATTGATTATTGCAACCTACTCCTAAATGGCCTTCCAAAACACAGCCTCTCCTCCCTCCAATCTATTATGAATGCTTCTGCTAGACTCATCCACCTAAGTCGTCGATCTACATCAGCGACTTGGCTCTGCCATTCTCTACACTGGCTCCCCATACACTCCAGAATACAGTTTAATGTATTAACCCGAACTCACAAATCACTAAATTGTCTAACTCCCAACTATATTTCCTCTCTTATCATGAAATATTACCCATCCCGTCCTCTTTGATCAACCTCTGACCTATGTCTCTCCACTCCTGTTATCTCTACGTCCCACTCTCGCCTCCAAGACTTTGCACATGCTGCTCCTGTCCTCTGGAACTCTCTACCCCGCTCCATAAGACTGTCTCCAACCTTGTATAGCTTCAGATACTCCTTGAAAATACACCTATTCAGAGAGGCATACCATATCTCCTCCATCTCTCATCCGAACCAAACTAATACATGAACTGCCTGACTCATTACTGCAACTACAACTGATGTAACAAGCTACCCCAACCTTATGTCTCTGCACCCTAAACATGTAGACTGTGAGCTATCAGGGCCCTCTTCCTCCTGTACTTGTTTAGTTTTATGTTTTTTATTTTTAGCAAAAATGTTGTCATTGTATCCCCCTATCATTGTACCCAGCGCTACGGAATTTGGCGGCGCTATACAAATAAATGATAATAATAATAATAATAATAATAATAATAATTTTATATATATATATATATATATATATTTATATATATATACATATGTATTTATATGGTCATATGTCTATATATACATATAAATACATAAATACATATGTACATAAATATACATACATAAACATATTTAGACATGTATATGTATATATCTCAATGATAAAGCCCTTTGCCTTGCTTTTTTTTTTTTTTAAAACACCTGAGACCGTATCTCTTTGAACCATTATAACTTTTTTATGCAATATTTGTTTTTAATAATTTTATTAGATAGTGTTATTATGAGTGTAACTGTAAATGTATATGTATTTTTGGTCTGTTTTGTGACTTTTTGTTGTCTCGAGTAACAGTTAACCAGAACTCTGAGGTTGCGGTAATCATTCTAGCATAAATCACGATTGCGCTCACGCGTTCACATTTACTTTCAACTTGTATTACAAGCATTCCTTCCAATAATTTGTAGGTATGCTGCCCACCAGTATCCGCTGTTTTGTGAGCAGCCCAGCAGTGAAACAGTTAATAAGGGAACCACACCTTGCAGTCTACATTGTGTAGTGTTTGCTAATTGCTCTAATTAACTGTTTCACTGCTAATCTGCTCACAAAACTGGCCTTAGAGGGAACACTGCTGCCCACCAATAAAGCAGTGAGAGTTCTTTTTATTAGCCAGAGTGCAATCCAGCTTTAGAAAAGTAAAGTCAAAATTAAACTTTCATGATTTAAACAGAGCATGTCATTTTAAGCAACTTAACAATTTACTTCTGTTATCTAATTTGCTTTGTTCTTTTGGTATTTTTTGTTGAAAAGTATATCTATGAAGGCTCAGAAGCAGCAATGCACTACTGAAAGCTAGCTACTGATTTTTAGATGCACATACATGTCTCTTGTCATTCACTACCCAATGTGTTCATCTAGTTTCCAGTAGTACATTGCAGCCTATTCAACAAAGGATACAAAAAGAATAAGTAAATGAATTAATAAAAGTAAATCAGGAAGAAATGAAATGCTCTATATGAGTCATGAAAGAAAAAAAAAATAGGGTTTTATGCTTCTTTAACATTTTATAAATATTTAAACAGTGTTCTTTCATATTAAATACATGTATGCAATGGAGAGTTTTCTATCATTTTAAACTTAAAGGAACATTAAACTTAAAGGAACATTAAACACTTTAAGTTGGTAACATAAAATGAAAAATTAAACTTTAAAAAATTAAACATTAAACTTAAAGGAACATTAAACACTTTAAGATGGTAACATAAAATGATAAATTGTATATATATAAAAACTCTGCAATATACTTTCATTATTTACTTTGTTCATTTTTCCTGTAATTCCATTCGGAAATTGGGAGCTTTTTCTAGCAACCTATTTATAACTGTCCCTAATTGGTCACAGCAGAGAAGGTAACCTAAGTTACAACATGGAAGCTCCCATTGTTTTATAGACACTAAAACTTTACGCTTATTTTGTCAATATTTAAACAGTGAATTCAACTTTAAAAATATATCTACATGTTATTCTCAGACTAATCTTTTCTTTGAATGCATCATTCTATTTAGCATGTATTTAGTGTTTAATATCCCTTTAAGCTTATGGGGCATATTTATCAATATCTATTGGGTTGATTGACACCCCCTGCTAGCGGCCGATTGGCCATGAATCTGAAGGGGGCGGCATTGCACCAGCAGTTCATAAGAACTGTTGGTGCAATGATAAATGCCGACAGCGTATGCTGTCGGCATTTATCGATGTGCGGCGGACATGATACGCTACTTCGTATCATGTCCGCTCGCACATTAATAAATATGCCCCGATAACATTTGTATAAAAAGTATGATTTGCATTTTAAAAAAATGCACTGTTTTCATATGCACAGAATTTCTGTCAGACACATTGACTATAATTATGCTACCTGCTATATTTTTATATGGTCCTAAATTGCCACAGAAAGGCAATAAGATAAATGAGATAATCATATTCAAGATTCTTTTCAAGAGGGTTGTTGCTAGCAAAAAAAAAAAAAGAAAAAAAGAGAGAACTGCAAATTTTACTAAAAAAGGACTCTATTTTTACTGGGCCATTAAACAGATTAACCCCTTTGTTATTGGAATCTCAGAGAAAAACTTGGGTAAAGTTTGAATTTTTAACATTTTTGCTATTACTCCGTTTAAAAAGAAATAGAGCTTTTTATTTTTTGATTTACCTTGTAAAACTATATCTATTTTTATATATTTTAAAGTAGACAACCCCAAGGTATTGATCTAGGTTCATTTTGGTGTATTTGATGCCACTATTCGGCCACCAGATACAATCATATAAAAAATATTGTTAACTTTTTAGCAAACTTTGGGTATCTCACTGAAATTATTTACACATAACTACTGAAGTCATATGACAAATTGTTGTAAAAGCTTCACTGGGGTCCCATTTGTGCAGAATAGCTTTGCCCTTGCTATTTAGCAATTAGAATGCCGCTAATGGCAGCTGCGCACATTACTTGAAATTCCTGGCAGTGAAAGGGTTAATAAGTTAGCTCCCACTTACTGATCCCTTCCTGATCAGCTCTTTTCACTCCCCCACCCCCCACTGGTCACCACCATCTTAGTTTACTGTCAGAAGAGCTGCCAGTATGCAGTTTAAGGACTTTTTAATTATTTTTTTCTCACAGTGTAGTGATCCCTTCTCAACCCTCCCATCTCCCTGATCCCCTCAAACAGCGCTTTAAACCTCCCCCCTCCTACTAGTGGTGGCCATCTTAGGTACTG
Source organism: Bombina bombina (assembly GCF_027579735.1). Taxonomy (NCBI): domain Eukaryota; kingdom Metazoa; phylum Chordata; class Amphibia; order Anura; family Bombinatoridae; genus Bombina; species Bombina bombina. Next base: position 132,986,136 of record NC_069500.1, read on the forward strand.
GCATCTGTAAAAAAAAAAATGTAGCATATGGCCCCTCCCACTACCTCCCTCTCCCTACCCCCTCCACCCACCTCCCGCCTTCCCTCACACAACTCCCACTAGCACAAACAGTTAATCATTACAGACAGTGACATACAATGTGTCACTGTCTCTAAGAATCTGGCATTTGCCTTCATATGGTAGCAGAAATGCCTGCAGCTCAGGAACTGAAGCTCTCAGCTGCTGGAGATTTCTGCAGCTGCCACATAGAGGGGTTTTGTACCACATGACGTAGATCTACGCCCATTTGAGTTAAGGGGTTAAACAAAAAGAGACAAACATTTGCATAACATTTTGTGCCATATAACACACGTATATAGTCAAGAATAAGTTCAAATGTTTAAACATTTTTTTGCAATTAAGTAACTTTTTTGTTCCTATAAAAATTTGTATTTATTGACCATCTAAGATAGTACAAGTTTTTAACTACTCAGAATATTTTAAATCTTTATTAGGTATTCAAGAAATTGTACAACAATATCATATATATAAAATATAATGCTCCAGTTGAACAGACTGTCGTTTTTGCTTTATTTTAGATTCAGTTAAGCTAAGTTTGCAAAATCTTAAAATATACAAGAAAAAACACAACCACAAAGTAATACTTAGCTATCCACCAACCACAATAATGTTGTAATAAGTATGTGTGCGGCTCTGATGTGGCAGTGGGGCTCTTTTTATTGGGATCACTATATTTTTGAAGTAAAACACTTAGTATAAGGATTGCGTTTTGTATCATAATGATAATAATAATAATTGGCTTATTATTTAATTTTTTTAGCTTTTATGTAAAATATTTTTAGCAAGGTAAACATGGCTTTTAGTTTAAAAAAAATAATTACAAATGAATTATCTTTCCTTGTTTCGCTTCCCTTTGCCTATTAAATCAACATTATTGCTGACATTATTTTGGGTAGGTAACTTAGTGGATAGGTAGGTTGCTATTGTGTTCATTTTTAACAAATTAATAAATTACAACAAAAAAACATTGAGTACTCATTAATTTACGAACATGTGAAAGGCTAGGTGGTGAGAGAAAAGTTACAGGTTTTATTAGGAAAACAATATTATATAAAATGTGCTTAATAAAATACACAATATTATATAAAATGTGCTTAATAAAATACACAATATTTAAAAGATATATAGGGAAGATATCTTTACAAATACAAGGTAAAATACCCTATTAGAGTACAAGGTGAAATGTCCAAATAAGTGTTATAACACAATGTCCAAATAAGTGAATTAATGAATTATACGTGACAGTGTTCAATATCCAAGTAGATGCAAAAGCAAAAAAGTGAAAAAAGGCCCTGGGGCACTAAAACACATGACAAAAAATGTGTGTGGGGGGGGGGGGGGAATAAAGGAAAAATGACAAAAAGATAGAACAAAATAATGGAATGTGCAAAAATGTATACAAAAATGTATACAAAAATGCAAAGTGAAAAAATAAATAAAATAAATGCAAAGTGAAAAATGAAATAGAATAAAATCAAAATAAACTTGTTGTGAATGGATAAAAGAAGTGTAACCAAGTTCAGATCTCTTAGAGTGGGTAGGTGATGCTCCTGTGTTGTCTAATAGTTGATTTGTGATGATCCTGAAAATGTCCTGCGAAAAAAATTAAACAATAGTGCAGAACAGTTATAACACTTGAGTAGGGTATTAGAAATAGGCTTACCAGTTATATGTCAACGTGTTTTGGCCTATAGTAATAGGCTTTTATCAAGACTAAAAACTGTAAGTATCTGGTAGCCTTATATAGCAGATGTAAGTGATCATAATTCATAATGGGTTCGTTTGGGCACCAAAATATATCTGGATATGCCCACTTCCTGTGAACATTGTTATCCTGTGGTGAGTGTGTACTGGAAATGACGAATAATAGCGTTATTACTGTGAGTTATTATGTCAATATTTTGATTGACTATTTAACTATGAACATCTACTCAAATATATATAGTTGTTCTCTTTCTGTGAGTGGTGAGTGTTGTAGATGTTATCAGACGTCATATCCGGTTTCACTTATGCATGTGAATGAATGAATGAGATATGATTGCGGATATGGTTGCGGATAGTCTAACTGTATACATAATTGGTAATCTATAATAAACTTCAATAAACAGATGGCATATAATTTACAGTTACATCTAGTGAAGGTATAAACGCTGTGAAATACTTTTTACAAAAAGATCCCAAATAATAATGGCAAGTTTTATCAACAAATATGCAGTACAGCAATGGGGACCAGGTTCGCGCCAAGCTATGCAAATTTATACATGGGCAAATGGGAACATATATTCTGGGAATCATGCCCAGCTAGCGCGGACCTGGTCCTCTATCAAAGATACATTGATGACATTATCATCATTAGGAAAGACACTATTAAAGATTTAGAATATACAATAGAGGTCATGAATAAGAATACAGCAAATGTAAGATTCACACACGAATACAGCTACACTAAGATCAATTTCTTAGATCTGAAGATAGAAATCAAAGATAGGAAAATAGAAACATTGACTTTAATCTCAGGATTAAGAAGAACTGTTCCAATCAAGAAAAATGGGAGGAGCAAGCCACGATTTTAAAGAAACAATTTATTGAAAGAGGATACAAGGAGAATGTTCTTAACAGAAAGATCAATGAGGTCAGACATACTGATCTCAAAGACCTTTTAAAATACAAAGACAGAGCCCCAAGAATGTTTGATGGAGAGGTAATTGATGTTCAAATTATCACAATATATCGTGCTAACAAACACATTATCGAAAAGATATTCATAAAGCACTGGTCTCTTCTTAAAAAAGATGACATAATTGGGGAGAAACTGACATCTCAAACTAAATTTATTTACAGGAAAGCAAATAATCTGAGAAATATGATAGCGCCAAGCATTTCCAAACAACAGGAACAAGGTGTTATCAATTTCCAAGGAAAAGAAATCAAGGGTTTCTTTCCTTGTCCAAGTTGCAAGGCATTTAAGTGTGGCTAAAAACAACCATTTAATTTCACACCACACACTAAAGAGAATCATGTGATATGTGATCTCATAAGGTGTCAAGACAAAGGGGTAATATACCTAATCCAATGCTCATGCAGATTACAATATGTAGGACAGACGTCGAGAGTATTAAAATACAGGAATAGGGAACATTAACTACTCATTGAAAAGAAAAACATAGAGACTCCGTTGTACAGGCATTTTACACTGAGACATGGTGGTAACATCAAAGACTTTAAATTCCTTGGCATTCAAAAAGTCCAAAAAAACTGGAGAGGAGGAGATTATGAGCAAAGACTACTCTTTACTGAATCAAAATGGATATTTACTTTGGATTGTTTATATCAAAAAGGATTAAACAACAAAGAAGATTTATTACATCTCATGAATCTAAGAAAATAAACGACTCGGTTAAAAAATAGGCTCACAAAACGTTAACATGATCACATGTATGTCCATACTAGTCCTTATGATAGTTTTTATGATAACCCTTATAAATAGATACAACAACTAATCCAGCTAATCATGAGTTCCAACACACAGCATGAAACATTGTCATCCCCCATAGTCTAATATACTCTAAAGATTGGGAATTACCTAGGTTCCTTTTTATTATTATTTTTTATATTGTTTATTATTTCAATATTTTAATATATTATACCACATGATATTTATTACATAGATGTCTGAACCTATTAGTATACAGAAAAGATTTGGCAAACATCTGGCCAGTGATATACAAGACTGAACTAAAGAACTAAAGGTATTCCATATACAAACACAACAAATAGAGACTAATAAGGAAGTAACAAACCCACTTCTGTTACAATAAGAATTCTAACCTTTTTGGTTTTTAGAGAGACATCTGTAATATCGTAGTCATCCCTATTATGAAATCTGTCTCTATCTAATCAGATATACAGATCTTACTAGTGGTCCTATCTTGGACACTTTTTATATACATATACATGACCCTGGTTCTTTTAAGGTATATTGTAATATCACTATCTAGATAATCAGTGGTCCCTGACTAGATCTATATACTTTTTTACCTCCCTCCATCTCCAGTTCAGAGATTACGTTAGCTCTTTTGGGATATATTCTAATACTATCAGATATATTGTGCATGATATGCAGGTAGACTCATTTCAGATAAAGTATTGACAGTATAATTAGTAACCATCTTGATTATGTTTATTCCATTACACTGGATCAAAATAGTTGAACCCTCTGACATAGAATAAATAAATAAATAAATAAATAAATAGTGGGGACATAGGAGCACCACCCAAAGGGGACTTAAGTGCGCTGGTGGAAAAGCTGGGCCCAAAGAGATTATCAATATGGGTGTGTAATGGCCAAAAAACAACACATAGTACTGTATTACTAAAGAGCGTAGAAATAGTACTGTATTAATAACACATAATACTGTATTAGTAAGGAGCATAGAAATAGGGTGAAAAATACAGACAATAAAGATTATATAAAAACATATGTTTTATATAAAACGGTTTTATTCCAAGGAATATATGGAACAAGACTGCTAGAACTATGTAGCAATCTAGCAGAGTTAGTCACAATCTAAAGTAAAATATTTAAAAAGCAACAGTGAAAAACATATGTCAAACATATGACAAAATAAGGATATAAAAAAAGGAACAATAAGAAAAAATAATGAATGATATTAATGAATCTGAGCACAGATAAAGGGACATCCCATATATAAAGCAACGATCTATCAAGACTATATGGTCTTGATAAAGGCCTCTCAGACGGCCGAAACGCGTTGACCTCCTGTGACATACCAGCCCGAGTTCCTATTTGTGTATGGTGAGCACTTTTTCTTTTAGTTTAGCTAGCTTTTTCTGTTTTTGTGCATCTGTTTGTTTTTTCTTTCACAGGTACCTTTTAGATGTTTTTACTCTGAACCAGAAGTTTTGGATAAAAGATTTTCCTCCCCTGGATAATAGTACTTTCCTCTCTCTTCTCTGGATCCTTCCACACTGGACCTCCACTGGATTTTTTACTCTTTGTGACTGTATAGACTTTGGGACTAGATCGTTGCTTTATATATTGGGACGTCCATTTATCTGAGCTCAGATTTATTAATATCATTCATTATTTTTCTTATTTTTCCTTTTTTATATCCTTATTTTGTCATGTTTGAAATATGTTTTTTCCCAGTTGCTTTTTAAATATTTTAATTTAGATTGTGACTAACCCTGCTAGATTGCTACATAGTTCTAGCAATCTTGTTCCATATATTCCTTGGAATAAAACAAAAGTTTGTAAACCAAATTAATAGCCAGCATGCAGCAGAAAAAGCACATTGAAAAAGTTAAAGTTTTTAATTGAATACTATGCTTTAAGTTTAAATTTGGTATAATACAAATACCTATATATAATTGTAATTTTTTTTTTTACAATTTGATATGTTTTTAATACTCTTTTACCCTAACAACAGTCAACCAACACCAGTATTTATTAAATATCCTCACACATGATTCTTAAGTTTTCAATAAAGCAAGTCAGTAGCAAACTGAAATAACTGACTTTAGCCATAAAGTCAAAAGAATTTAAAATGTCTATTAGAAATTGGTGCTTTCTTATTTATTACTTCCAGTATACACTCACCACAGGGTAACAATATTTACAGGAAGTGGGTGTATCCAGATATATTTTGGCACCCAATTGAATCCATAATGAATTATGATCACTTACATCTGCTATATAAGGCTACCAGATACTTACAGTTTTTAGTCTTGATAAAGACTATAGGCCGAAATGTGTTGATATATAACTGGTAAGCCTATTTCTAATACCCTACTCAGGTGTTATAGCTGTTCTGCACTATTGTTTCATTTTTTTCACAGGACATTTTCAGGATTGTCACGAATCAACTATTAGACAACACAGGAGCATCACCTACCCACTCCAAGAGATCTGAACTTGGTTACACTTCTTGTATCCATTCACAACCACAAGTTTATTTTGATTTTATTCTATTTCATACATATTTTTTTTACTTTGCATTTTTGGATACATTTTTGTATACATTTTTGCGCATTCCACTATTTTGTTCTATCTTTTTGTAATTTTTCCTTTATTTTTTTTTCCACATTTTTTGACACGTGTTTTAGTGCACCAGGGCCTTTTTTCACTATTTTGCTTTTGCATCTACTTTGATATTGAACACTGTCACATATAATTCATTAATTTACTTATTTGGACATTGTGTTATAACACTTATTCGGACACTTCACCTTGTACTCTAATAAGGTATTTTACCTTGTATTTCTATAAGATATCTTCCCTATATATCTTTTCAATATTGTGTATTTTATTAAGCACATTTTATATAATATTGTGTATTTTATTGAAGGGACATAATACTCATATGCTAAATCACTTGGAACTAATGCAGTATAACTGTAAAAAGCTGACAGGAAAATATCACCTGAGCATCTCTATATAAAAAAGGAAGATATTTTACCTCACAATCTCCTCAGCTCAGCAGTAAGTTCTGTGTAAAAAGTTATACTTCACCTGCTCCCAGCTGCAGGTAAAAATAAAAAAAATGAAGAAATGAACAGCAGCCAATCAGCATCAGCAGTGCTGAGGTCATGAACTCTTACTGTGATCTCATGAGCTTTGACTTAACTCTCATGAGATTTCATAGTAAGCTTCCTATACCTGATTGGTGAAATAATATGAGAGTTCACGAGGCTCATCCATTCAGCTGTCCCAGGACAGACACACTAAAATGCTGCTTAGAAATCCTTTACAATGGGAGGTGGCTACTGAGGAACTTTTGAGGTAAAATATCTTTCTTTTTTACATAGAGATGTTCAGGAGATATTTTCTAGTCAGCTTTTTACAGCTATGCTGCATCACTTTCAAGTGTTTAAACATTTGGGTATTATGGCCCTTTAAGCACATTTTCTGTTTACCTCATGGATCCATGATTTTATCATATGTTTCTAGTTATATGTTTTTATATATATGTGTTTTTCATGTGTTTGTTGGATATATAATTATCATAACAAAACCTGTCACTTTTCTCTCACCACCTAGCCTTTCATTTAGGCGCTCTCTACTTCCCTCTTCACATTATCTACCTTTAGGCCCACTAGGAGACCTACTGTAGAGAGCTATAGGTGACCTCACTAGCGCTTTGTCTTCTCTTCGATTTGAAATACTCATCAATTTACGTCATAGACGTTTAAATGGACAGTAAACATCATTTAACTACAGTTTCTGCAGTCCTCGTATTGATTAGCATATTAGAATATCCTGATTGCTATTAGAACAAATCAACAGTTTGTTTGTTGCAATTGGTTTTCAATGGTCTAACTCCACTTATCATTTTACTTATTTGGAGAATCCAATCCATTAAGCCTGGAGATAACAGTATTTGCTATTGTCACTGAGCTAAAAAATATTAAATTGATTGATTTCAGCATAAATGATACAATAATAGACTGCAAATGAGATACAGATATGACAAGGTTAGGCTTCAGGAAAAGGGAATAAAATAAAGTATATTGGAGAGTTGTTTTACTATGCACAATCAGGCATTTTATATTACAATGTCACAGTGTTTACTGTCCAATTAAGTTTCCTAACAAGGTTCCATGCACCTAAATGCTATTGTGCTCACATAGGACAAACAAATCTGCAATATTGTCCATATTTTAAACAACTTATTTAAACACATGGGAAATAGCCGAACTAGAGACAAAATCTCTAAAGATATGTTGTATGAAGTAATTTGTATAACTAATTTACACAGCTTAAAGTTGTGTTTAAATTGAGAATGCTAACATTGAGCCAAAAGCATTAACGTGTTCGGCTGTTGTAAAGTGATTTTGGCATCCATTTTACTGTAAGGTCACATACTTCCTCATTCTGTTCTACTTGTGCACAAAAATCTTGTCTTTGTTTATGTTCAGTGTTCTGAGACATTGTATTTTATATAAAGAAATATTCTGTGGTATAAAAGCCTTGTTTGTCCTCTTCACATGTGATCAATTCAGCCAATGATAGATACATAAATATATTTAAACATATTTTATTATATAGTATTATCAATTTAATATGTTATTTTTATATTTATAGTAAACTTTTATATTAAAAATTAACATATTTTTCAGATTCTTATAAGCTTATATATATTTGTGTGCTTTACATATTTTTTAAACCTCTTAAAAGTTTTACTACTAGATAAAAAGTTAATGCAGTCCATTTAGATATATTAAGAATAGACATAATTCAAAATTATCAGAATTTGTTTACAGCTTCCTTGTGACCTAAGCAAAAATTTATGTTTTTAAGGTTCCAATTGACTTTAGTGGAAGAGGGTCAAAACAACCATTGGCTGTCACAATACTGCTATTTTTTTATCAACCATTTTAATAGCGGCTTCAATATAAATGTGGCTTAAACTTATTTAATAAACAAGCTGCCTTTCCAGAAAGCACCAATTTCTAATAGACATTTTAAATTATTTTGACTTTATGGCTAAAGTCAGTTATTTCAGTTTGCTACTGACTTGCTTTATTGAAAACTAAAGAATCATGTGTGAGGATATTTAATAAATACTGGTGTTGGTTGACTGTTGTTAGGGTAAAAGAGTATTAAAAACATATCAAATTGTAAAAAAATTGTTACAATTATATACAGTTATTTGCATTATACCAAATTTAAACTTAAAGCATAGTATTCAATTAAAAACTTTAAGCTTTTCAATGTGCTTTTTCTGCTGCATGCTGGCTATTAATTTGGTTTACAAAGTTTACAAAGTGTAAGTCATTTATATTTTAAACTGGGCAAAATTGTTAAATTCAATCAGAATCAATATACTGAAAGTCTGCTGACAGGTCAGTTAAAGTCAGGTTAATTCAATGTTGCTCCAGATCTCTTTTATTTTTTAAACGTTGCTGGCTTTTGTACTTAGAGACCACGGGCCCCATTACATATACCGGCTTTTGCGGGCGAAGCCGGTTTTTGCTTGGTTTTGGTATCCTATATACAGCGCCGCATATAAATGTGGCACATATATTTCACCCGTCGCCCGCAATTTTTACTCCCATAGGCTAACATGGGACCTCGTCGCAAATCGGTATCCAATATTCAGCGCAAGGACTTACGTGGCGAAAATGCAGAAACTCCATTGTTACCTCGCCATAAAAGGCAGCCATAGCAGGCCTTGCGCTGAGTATGGGAGCACCATAACTCCCGAAAATGCCTGCAAAAATAAACTAACACTTAACGCATGCGCAATGTCTATCTACCTGTCAACCACAATCCCCCACCGCAATAACTAATAAAGTGTATTAACCCCTATATCTGCCATCAAACCCACACGCAAGTAATAACTAAATTATTAACCTCTAAATCCGCCATCAAACTCACACCACAAGTAATAACTAAATTATTAACCCCTATATCCGCCAACCCCAACATCTCAAACTACCTATTAAAACTATTAACCCCTAATCCGCTATTAACCCACAACACAATAAACCCATTAAAACTATTAACTTCTAAACCGCCAAAGCCCACAATGCAATAAATACATTAAAACTATTAACCCCTAAACCGCCAAAGCCCACAACGCAATAAACCTATTAAAGTATTAACCCCTAAACTGCCAAAGCCCACAACGCAATAAATCTATTCAAGTATTAACCCCAAACCGTCAAAACCCACAACGGAATAAACCTATTAAAGTATTAACACCTAAACCGCCAAAGCCCACAACGCAATAAACCTAACCCCTAGCCTAACCCCCTAACCTAACACCCCCTAAATGAAACCAAATTACCTCATTTACAAAATACTAAAGTTACTATTAAATTAAAAAAAACCTAACACTACTTTAAAAATACAGATAAACTAAGTATAAATTAAAGGGACAGTATAATCAAAATTCTGGAGTAGACTGTCCCTTTAAGCTACAATTACAAAAAATAAAAAAAATCTAAGATTACATAAAATAAAAAAGAAAATTACCAAATTTTAAAAAATTATACCTAATCCCTATGAAAATAAAAAGTCCCCCAAAATAAAAACACCCCCTTCTCTAATAAACTACCAGTAGCCCTTAAAAAAAATTGCAGGCATTTTCAGGAGTTACAGTGCTCCCATACTCAGCGCAAGGCCTGCTACGGCTGCCTTTTATGGTGAGGTAAAAATGGAGTAAGATTTCTCCATTTTCGCCACGTAAGTCCTTACGATGAATATTGGACACCGATTTGCGAAGCGGTCCCATGTTAACCTACGGGAGTAAAAATTGCGGGCGACGGGTGAAATATACATGCCGCCTTTATATGCGGCGCTGTATTTAGGATACCAAAACTGCGCAAAAACCGGAGTCGCCGGCTTTTGCGGGCGACGCCGCATATGTAATGGGGCCCCACTTTTATATTTAGAAACTCATCTGGTGCTTCCAGGAAATAATAGTAAAAATAATTTAAGCATTCATTATTAATAATTTATTAAAATGATGCACATGAAATAGACATATTTAAAGGGATGCTTGACCAAAAAGTATATCTAGATATGCTTCACATGCCCATGCACAGAAAATGCTCTCACTGAAATAGTGATATAGTTTACTTGAAGAATTTTGATATTATAATAATAATAATAATAATAATAATATTATCATCATCATCATCATTATTCTATTGAGATATTTTGAATCGCCCAAAATCTGTTACAATGAGGATTCAAATATATTGAAAAAATGCATCCATTTAAAACTGAAATGTGCTAATTTCATTTCCATTTTGTCTACAACGAACCTTTAAATACAAATTCATATTAAAAAAAAAAGTTAAAGGACTGTAACAGTCTTTTTAATTTTTGCAATAAAGAAAGCTCTATGCACTAGGTTATAATTAATAGAAATCTTTGCAATATGTATTATTAATCATTTTGATATAATTTACTTTTATTTTATTTTTTTAAACTGCATCTGTTCAGGGTCCATTACTTCCTGGCACATCCCCAAAAAGGGGCTGTGATCTCTACATGAATGCACAGGAGGAGCTTGACTTTTCTAGGGGCTGCTAGGTGACATGTACACTAGCTCCAGTCAGGTTCTAGTCTATGCTAGAACTTTTGCCACAAAAAACATGTGACAGCAGGATTAAAAAAAGCAAAAACTACTTATGAACAAATACCACCTCTTCTGAAAGAAGTTAATTTATTGCACAACTTTGAAAATGATTGTCCTGTTTTTAATATTCTGATTTTCTCATTCTTGCTTCCATTATTATTTACAGTAGTGGTCATTACATTGAACTGCCTATCAGAATATGTTGTAAAAACACAAAAACTACATATGTACTAAAACTACCTCTTCCTAAAGGCTATTCAAAGTTCTTCAAAGTTCAAAGTACTTCTGAAAATGGTTGCACATTTTTTTAACATTCTGATTTCCTGACTCTTACCTACATTATTATTTATAGTAGGAGTTATAACCTTGAACTGCATATCAGAGGTGATACAATAAACTAACTATTTACAAATACCACCTCTTCCTAAAGACCACTCAATGTAACTACTACTTTTTAAAATGATTTCCCATTTGTTTTAATATTCTGATTTTCTGATTTTTGCTTCTATTATTATTTACAGTAGATGGCAGTACCTTGAACAGTTGCACAAACTTGAGATTGGGAACAGTACCAAATGAATTTGAGAAGGGCACGGAGTCAAGGACCAGTCAAACCCCCACAGCATACATGTGAAAAATGGAGTACTCCAGCCCTTTTGTAATCTTAAAAAGGGACCTTTATTTGTACATATGGTCCAACGTACAAAAAAAAGCAATGTTTCGGACCTACATTAAATCCTTAATCATGACTTAGTCATGATTAAGGATCTAATGTAGGTCAGAAAAGTTGCTCTTTTTTTGTACTTTGGACCATATGTACAAATAAAGGTCCCTTTTTAAGATTACAATTGGGCTGGAGTACTCCTTTTTTCACAAGTACCTTGAACAGCCCATCATAAGAGATGGTAAAAAACAAAACAAAAAAAACTGCATATAAATTAATACCACCTTTTCATAAAGGCAATTCAATGTATGTACTACTACTGAAGATGATTGTCCATTTTTTTAATATTCTGATTTCCTGATTCCTTTATTATTTACAGTAGAAGTTGAACTGCATATCAGAGGAGGAGGTAAAAAACTACTTTGTTCATTTATTTTAATGTTTTCATTTTATGGTTCTTGCTTCGATTTCTACTCACAGTAGTAGTCATTACCTTGCAAAAGACATAGTAACAGATATTTATGTAGTACAGACACTACCTCTTATTAAAGACAATTGAAGTACTACTGCTGAAATGTATTATCTATTTTTTAATAATATTCTGATTCTTGCTAACATCATTATTATTAAATACATTATATTGAATTGCTTATCAGAAGATCTGGCAAAGAACAATATATATATATTTTTTTTATATATTCTAATTCTTGCTACCAGAACTTCAGCTGACTTCATAGGAGTACACAAGTAGACGTGCACTAACAAACGTGCACTAGCAACAGGAAGACAGTTTCTTGCCCATGCTTAGTAGAGCACTTTGGCTGCAAAAATCAAGTGACAGAAAGCCAGCAAAGAACCAAAGTTCATTGTGCCTGTGTTTATTTTTTAACCTCCTGTGTCTTTACTCTTACTAGGTCATTAGGGTGAACTTGAGAAAAGTTGGTTTGAAAAAGTTTGGTTTGAAAAAAAGTCAGACAGGGTCAGTTCAAGATGGACACTTCAAATCAGTCAAAAATCAGGTAATCTACATTTTGCAAATGGAGACAATTAAAATAATAACATATATCTGACCTTGATCTGACTTGATTTATACCAACTATTTCCCAAAATGCATTATCTTGATTCAAGCAACATTAAACTATTTAAAGACAATTGTTGGTGCATTGAAAACAGCCAACATTCTCTTACTTGTACTAGTCAGCTGACTTGACTTGGCCAGTATGAATCTATATTAACAGGTGACTTTGCAATAAACTTGTCTTTAGTAAATAGCCAATTTGAAGATTTAAAGAGGTTTGAACTTTCTGACTAACCTAAGCATAACAAAAAACAATTCCCATCCAAGAGAGAAAATATGTTTTTTTGGAGTGAAATGTTTCTATTTATAGTAGTTTAAAGGGATGTTAAACATTCTGTTTCATTGTTGTAATAAAAAAGCACTAAGCAGTTGCTTGTACTTAATAGAAATCATAGCTATATGTATTATTCATCTATTTAAATGGATTTTTCATTTTATTTTTATTTTTTAAATTACATTTGTGCTTCCTGTCACAGCCCTACATAGATGAAAAGGCCTTTGCAGGAAGTTTTATTTTAGGCTGATGTCATGAAACTTCTAGGCTAGTGAATAGACTAGATAATAGGGAGTCAGATTTGTTCATGCCTAGAACTGACAGAATACAAATCCTCTGCTCTTAAAACACTGGGGGCGGGGCTACCACTGTGAAATTTGTAAGTGCTAATTTTGCAAGAAAACAAGTATCTTATTTGCTGTTTTTACACAATCTTTTTCTTTTTAAATTTACTTTGATTTAACATATTTGTTTTTACCAAAGAAGCACTGCTTAATATCCATTTAATATGTAACATTCCTTTTTATGGCAATATGGCAGTTTAGCTATTATAAGATTTGTAAACAAAATATTCACTAAGACTAGCAAAATACAAAAATATTTTTTTTGCAAAATATATAAACTTTTGGCATTATTCATTTTATGTATTTGCAACTCAAATTGAGACTGTAAAAAGTAGAATATCTGTATACTTGCATACATATAGCATAGGTTTAACTTGTTGACTATGAAGTGTTCTAATAATTATTGATTTAACAGCATACAGTTCCAAACTTGAAGATTGGAAGTCATATTTGAAATGCATAGCAGTGCAGTTCATATATATTCATATATATTCTGTGCTAGAATAATATTTTGTTAACTTGTATGATACCCATTTACAATGTAGTGGTTGGATATGTATGAAGACTTTTCTTCTGTGCACGCTCCAACAGCTGGGGATCATCAGAAGAAATCAAAGCCTAGGCAGGAGGTAAATGTGTATACACATGGCCTATGGCCTCAAAAGCAATAGGTTGCATGAATGCTAAAAGTTTTTTTTAGAAGCACTTTTGCAAAGGCCGGTATATTGCAAAATATTTCCATTTGTTCTGCTATTTAAAATTATTTTTTGTCTCTTTAAAATTAAAGAAACATAATAGACAAAACTGAATGAACACTAAAGCATTTTATTTACAGATTAAATTATTTTGCAATTAAAAAAAAACAATGGTTCCATTAAACAATATTACTGTTTCATTAGCATACATACATATGCTGCGTGAGTCCAGTGAAACCATATTCAAATACAAAACTAGCTAGGTATGACAAAAATGTAATCATTGTTGACACAATACATGTCACCAGGTGTGAAAGCGGGACACAGTGAGCATATGTACATATGCTCTCGGACACCGCAATGACATTATTATTTACTATGTTTTTACCAAGTCTGTTGCAAAAATACTAATTTCCTAAACTATTATGTCTCTAAATAGCGCAATAATTAGAAAAAAAATATATAATTTTAAAAATGATGGTTAGAAGGCATAGAAACATTTAAAAAAAAAAAACACAGTAAAAGCTGGATGTACATTGTAATATACATTTAATTCCAAAGTAAATTTACAATGGTATATTCACCTTTGTATTTGAATACCACTATCTGCAAATATGTTGCTAATTTATATGAGAGGGTCTGGAAAATATAAAAGATTACATTAGAGTCAATTATTATGGCTACAAGTGAAAGTAATTTCTGTACCATTAATTAAAATCTAGCATTCTATACCAGACAGACATTGTGTTTCTAAATAATGATATTATGTTTAAATAATTAATACATTGGATAGCCAATTTTTATTAAAACCAAAGGGACATATCCTCTTTAACAACAATCCAGCACCATTCATAGATCAACCATCCCACAGACTAACATAGGGATGCTTTTAAAATTAAAATCAGTCAATTATCTCAACAAATTTGTGTTCCCATGTTCTATTTTTATTTGTATTTTGTGTTGAAAACAAGGTTACATTTTACAGGCTTGTGCTATGATAATCATACAGTTTTATTAACAGACATCCAATAAATTCATATACACAATAATCACATAAACAACCACAGCTGTAAAATCACACGTTTAGCATCTTTATGATCTCAGTAAATGACTGAGATCATATATTTTTTCTGTAATCATTCTTGTTTTCTAACTCAATTTAAAGACAAATGAAGCTACATAGTTTTACTAAACAATTTTACAAAAAAAATGAATTTCCTTTCATAATAACATATTTTGAAAACATCAAAACCTTAATTATAGATAAAGAGAATACTAAAATTTGCTAAAGAAAGTTATAGGAGAATAATTATCATGCGGAATCCACACAAAAAAAAAAAACGAACTAAAATGCTAAGGTTGTTACAAAGCTGAATTGCTCTTAAGCACAGCCACATGCGGAGAGGAGTTCATTGTATTATTTTAATGAACATGTATGTGGGAAATGTTGAATTGGCTATAATAATCTGCCAAGTGAACTTTATGTTCAAAGGTCAATTTTAGATAATATCTTCATATTCTGCCTACTCAGAATGTGTTTAAATAGACTAAAGGCACCTGCTAGTTCCTGCGCCCATACAGTTCATCATATGCCCCTCAGTTTCCAAAGGCTTAATTAAATACATTTACATTTTCTTGTAGTTTAGGCCTACATTCTGCATAGAGCCCTAGCAGATTGTGCTACAATTTACATACCAAACTAGCTTTTCCAACAGCATGACCCATAATTGTGCTTTCTCAGCATTCTACACAATGCAACTCATAGCCTAAGCTTGCTAATATCATTGCATATATTTTATTATTGCATTCACTATACAATGTGTATTCTGTTTTAGTAGATGTTTACCTATAGTACTAGGAATTTTAGTAACAATAATAGTAATAATAATTCTTAATAATAAGGATATGATATAATCTTGCTAACCACAGGATGTTTTGTTACTTGAAATTCAAGTTGTGTATGTAAAATGCCAATTCTTTTTCATATAACCTAAGTTATTTAATTATAGGAGAATGTAACTTCAATGTATCTATCGATATATAGATAGACAGATAGATAAAAGACAGACATACAGATAGATAGAGATAGATAGAGATATTTAGATAGATAGATAGATAGATAGACAGACAGACATAGTATGGAGTGAATATAAGATTTGCATTTCCTCATAAATTAACAAAGAATTCAAGAGACTGAACAACACACGTTTTTAAGGATGAAAGAAAATACATGTACAAATATCTTTATAATGATCATGTATTTATTATGATTTTTAAAATGAAGGTTCACAAGTTAATTCTTACTAGGGGTATAAAAACATATAAGCAAACATTAGACCGAGAGAACTATGTAGATGTATTTTTTTAATCTTATAAAAAAGTAAAGTGCAAAGGTTTAGTTTGTATAACGTACTTTAGTTCAAATTATAGGGGCATGAAACTCAAAAATTTCCTTTTATTATTTAGATAAAGCATACAATTGTAAAAAAAATTCTAAATTGCTTCTTTTAACAATTTTGCTTTTTTCTCTTGGTATCCTTTCCTGAAGGAGCAGTGAACTACTGGGAGTTAGCTGAACACATAGGTTAGCCAATCACAAGAGGCATATATGTGCAGACTCCAATCAGCAGCTAACTCCCAGCTCATGAGCCTATCTAGATATGCTTTCCAACAAAGGATGCCAAGAGAATGAAGCAAATTAGATAAAAGAAGTACATAGGAAAGTTGTTCTAAAATGTATGCTCTATCTAAATCATGAAAGAAAAAATGTGAGTTTCATGTCCCTTTAAATGACAGGAAAGGGGGACAAAATAAACAATAAGTGTATTCTGCAAAATTGTTGTTTTTTGTGGGGGGATTTTATAATTAAGCATAATTAATAATGTTGTATTACTATCTCAAACTGTTTAATGTCTCTTTAATGGAATTTATTTATATAAACACTGAGGGGTTTGCTGACAGTGCCCCAACTCGACAGCTTTAACTCAGGTTATTAAGTCAAGTTATTTATAAAAAAAATCAACTGTGCCAACTTACTGTCGTTTTTTTAAACAGCTGAGTCTGGCCAATTTCCTAAGGGAGTCTTTCAAATTTGAATCTGAATGGTTTGCTTTTTTTTTCCTTTTCAGTCAAACTTTGCAGCAAGTGCAAAGTTTGTTGTAAAAATAAAAATGGCTGTTTAATGCACAATAAATGTCACTGGCACCCAAAGCAATATTTTTAAGACAGAGACACTGCTATTAAACAGTAGTGGGTGTGTCTGAATATTAATGCGTTGACTGCCAGTGGCACGAGTCATAAATATTTGAGTCAAATTGGAATGAATACTAATAAATTATTAATATTTGTGATGCATTCTATTTTCACACGCATTTATGTTTTATATAAATGTATATGAAATAATAATAATATCAGAATTAAAACTTGCTATAAGTAGTTTGCTAAGTCCTAAATAAAATGTCAGCAGTAATTTAAAGGGACAGTAAAGTCAAAATTAAACTTTTATCATTCAGACAGAGCATGCAATTGTAAACAAGTTTCCAATTTACTTCTATTAGCTAATTTGATTTGTTCTCTTGGTATTTTTTGTTGGCTAAACCTAGGTAGGCTGATAGGAACTTAGGAGCGTGCACATGTCTATAGTGGTCTATGACAGCAGTATTTGTAACTATGTTAACACTGCTATAGACAGCTGCCAGATGGCTTAAAGTGATTGTAAAGTTTAATGAATTACTACCCAGTATCTAAAAATAATCTTAAAAACAGGGGCACTTTAATTAATGAAACTTTACAAAGACGCTTCTTTTTTAAAAATATTTACCATTGCGTTATGGTAAACATACCGCCGTTCTTCCGCCCGCATCTCCTACTGCATTTAGCATATTGATGAAGAATCTGGCTTCCTCCAATTGTTGCATGCCCCACGAGCTGGATGCCAAAGGGGGCACGCAACGATTGGAGGAAGCTGGATAGCTATAGTTATAATAACAAGTCAGCTATTTTTGTTTAATTACCAATATGGATCAGTTTTGGAAACTTTAGCGTAAATTTATTAAGCTGGATTTGGGGGTGATTGACATGCCCTGCTCTTGTACAATGGCGCAAGAAAGCTTCTGTGCGTTGCTAAATTTCTCCATGTAATGCAGCATTGGAAACCTGTCATCTGCAAACACAATCAATTTTGCCCTTTATATTCAGTACAAACTCACACTATAGACCCTTTGGACTCCATTTATCAAGCAGCAGAAGTTGCTTTGGAGCCCTTGTGGGGCTGGCTCGCTCATGAGAGCCTGCATACCCCAAGTTAAGAAGCTTGTTTGGGGTTATTGACAGTCCCAGATCTTACAGAATTAGCTTTCGCAAGAGCAGAGGGTGGCACAGCTGAGCACAATGATTTCCATGCACAGTGTTAAATGCCTGCTTACACTGATCATAGGCGAACATGTTCCCAAGTAGGTAACATGTCCATCTGTGGTTTGATAAATGGAGCCTTTGGCATATATGTGTATATGTAAATGAGGTATGTGAGATACACAGAGGGAGAGATTTGCAAAGGTGTAAGTATGGGTGCAGTGTGCTGAGACATGCATAAAATGTGAATAAAAGCAGAAAATAGAAAGGAAGGAAGGGAAGGGAAGGGAAGGAAAGGGAAGGAAGGAAGGAAGGAAGGAAGGAAGGGAAGGAAGGAAGGAAGGAAGGAAGGAAGGAAGGAAGGAAGGAAGGAAGGAAGGAAGGAAAGGAAGGAAGGAAGGAAGGAAGGAAGGAAGGAAGGAAGGAAGGAAGGAAGGAAGGAAGGAAGGAAGGAAGGAAGGAAGGAAGGAAGGAAGGAAGGAAGGAAGGAAGGAAGGAAGGAAGGAAGGAAGGAAGGAAGGAAGGAAGGAAGGAAGGGGGGGAGCAAGGAAGAAATGAAGGAAGGAAGGAAGGAAGGAAGGAAGGAAGGAAGGAAGGAAGGAAGGAAGGAAGGAAGGAAGGAAGGAAGGAAGGAAGGAAGGAAGGAATGGGGAGCAAGGAAGAAATTAAGGAAGGAAGGGGGGAGGAAGGAAGGAAAGGTTTGAATTTAGATAACTGTCTTGAGAGAGAATGTGGGTGATGGAGAGGGAGAGAGATGGGGAGGGGTCATAGTTTTATATACCTGAATTCAAGTGTGAGTGAGGTAGCAGTGTCTGGTGTGAAAGACATATTCAGAGAGAAACAGCTATAACTCATCTTGGATCGGGGCTTGTTTTAAAGGGACACTGAACCGAAAATTCATTGTTCATGATTTAGACAGAGCATGCAAATTTAAGCAACTTTCTAATTTACTCCTATTATCAATTTTTCTTCATTCTCTTGCTATCTTTATTTGAAAAGCAAGAATGTAAGTTTAGAAGTTGGCCCATTTTGGTTCACATCCTGGGTTGTTTTTGTTGATTGGTGGATACATGCTGTCCATGGTGCTGAACCAAAAATTGGCTGGCTCCTTAGCTTAGATGCCTTCTTTTTCAAATAAAGATAGCAAGAGAACGAAGAAAAATTGATAATAGGAGTAAATTTGAAAGTTGCTTAAAATTGCATGCTCTATCTGAATCATTAAATAATAAATTTGGGTTTAGTATCCCTTTAAGTGCCTGTAATAGACCTGCAGTCAAAAAAATATCTGTTTTCAAGAAAATAAAAATGATGTTCCATTAACAAAATGATTTGAAAGGCCAAGAAATAGGAACAATTAACCCCAATTAACAAAAAAAAGTTGGAAAATATCTTGCTATATCCAAAATACAGGAAGATGATTTTCCATTTAAATTGTTATTGATTAAAAAGAGCGTGGTAACATAGACATGAGGAGACGTGAGAGTGCAGAGTTGTGTCAAAGCATAATGAGCAGAAAAAAAAGGCATCAGACAAACATATCCCCCCCCCCCCCCCATTCCCTTCCTTTCCCTCCCTCTCAGTTAATATAAGACACCTCTTCTATTCTGCGGGCTTAGAATGATAAATAATAATAATAATAAATAAATAAACTAAGTTTAACGTGTCTATCATTTATTTAGACATCTCATTGTTAAGAGGTCTACTATTTTACCCATACAGGCCAGCAGATGGTTTTCAGTGAGCAGCAGTAAATTATGGCGTATGCTTTATTTGTGCCTTTTTTTTTTTCCTTGAAGGAGCTCAGTGTGTGATTTTAGGGCACAGTATGCCTGGATTAAGTGTGTGTATGGGGTAAGTGAATGCCTAGGGTAAGTCTATGCCTGGAGTGAGTGTGTGCCTCTAGGTATGTACAGTGTGTGTGTATATAATGTCTATATAATATCCAGTTCTTTATATAGACTGGTAACATATTGTGGAACGCATATTATAACAGTACAACACACACACATATTTGTATACACAAACACACACATTTATATATATATATATATATATATATATATATATATAGATAGATAGATAGATAGATAGATAGATAGATAGATAGATATAGATAGATAGATAGATAGATATACTGTATATAAATATATATATATATATATATATATACTGTATATATATATATATATATATATATATATATATATATATATATATATATACTATATATATATATATATATATATATATATATATATATATATATATATATATATATATATATATATACTATATATATATACACATATATTCAGCGTTTTCAAGTTTCATAAGTGCCCATACTATTATTTAATGTGGCTTAATATTTTTGAAAATATTCTCAGTAAAATAACGGATCATATAAAAAAATGAAAAGAAAGGAGATTTTGTGAATCGCTGAAATACATTATAATGTGATATGTATTTCCTGTAAGAAATATTAGTACTTTCTGTATATTTTTATGGTACTAATAGTATTTAGTATTATATTAGCTACCAAAATAATTTCAATTTTGTTTATGAAAGAGACCAAAATAAACAAAAAATGTAAAATTATTATAACATCAGAGATAATTCTGTTGCTGCTATAGGTTGTCTTAACTCTTTCATTTCCGAAACTTTTAGAGTATTCTTAAAATGTAATATGTATTTATTAAAGTTATTTATTTAATTGCTTACTATATACTATTCTAGTATAATGCTAATTATATAATATTTTAGTAAAAAAAAACTTTAAATATGAACATCATTTTATAAGAAAATAAATTGGTTCTGGTCATATCCATTGAAAGAATTTCAGTAAAAACCAATTCTCCATTGTAAAACTGGAGCTTGCAGAGCTTTTTAGTGACAGATTTAATGCTGTCAGATGGTTCCAGTAGGAACAGGATTTTGTTTCTTTAAGTGGTACCACAATTTAATAAAGCGCACTGTGTCACTGAGGCAATAGCTGGAGTCCCTCTGGCACTCACTCTGCCATTATGAAATATTTCATCGTTATATGGTCCATTTCTTCTGAACATTCATGAGTCAGGTCTTAAAGATTAAAGATCGAGCATATTTTCACATTCAGACCATCTTCTCCTGATTAATTAATGCACCAATGATTGATCGCATTGATATTTCCATATTACAAGAACCTTTCTGCTGTACTTTATAAATATTTACTGTGACATAAACCGAATAATTCAGAACTCAAATTCAGAACCTTACAAGTGTATTGATGGATTTTTCCCTTTTAAAGTGTTTATCTCTATATATATTTAGTGTGTGTATGTTTCTTTGGGTGCTATTTGTTAATAATAATCTCACAAATGTAATATATATATATATAATTGTTCAGACTCCAGTGTATTTTTTTTTTCCAATAACAATCTCACAAATGTAATTGTGTGTATATATATATATATATATATATATATATATATATATATATATATATATATCACAAATGTTATTTTATATATATATATATATATATATTATTGTTCAGATTCCATTGTATTTTTTTCAATAACAATCTCACAAATGTAATTTGTTATATATATATATATATATATATATATATATATATATATATATATATATATAATTAAATGTGTGAGATTATATATATGTATATATAAACTCACAAATGTTATTTTATATATATATATATATATATATATATATATATATATATATATATATATATAATCTCACAAATGTAATTATATATATATATATATTCTTGTTCAGATTGCAGTGTATTTTTTTCAAGTACACATCCTGCCATCTGACCCCAGTGTGCAGTAAGGAATATTGATTGCTGAAATGTCCATACACCCAACGACTCAAGTCCGAAGCAGGAACAAAAGAAATACCACACACGTAAAGATTGTGTAACTATTTTCCTGAGATGAAAAAAAAAGTATAAAAATCCCATTTCATATCCATTCATTCAAGAGAATATGATAAAAGTAAGTCCTGCAGTGGTCGTTTTGCTTGCTAAATACCTTACTCACTGACACTGGCAGTCCCACTCATTATTAGTGTGATTCCAGCTAAATATAGAGCTTCGCCTTCCCAGGAACAGGAATCCAATACACAGTAAGCAAATCAGTAGCAGAGCATAAACCTTGATCAAAGCCCTCCTTTTCCTTCCCAATCCAAGCGTGTTGGGGCGGAGACAGGTCTTTCTCATAAAAGTACATCATTTACAAAGGATCAAGCTTAAAAACACAAATAGCAGTGCCAAACCAGTGCAAAAGTTGCCCTTGTGAACTAAGCTCTAACAACAAGCCCCATTCTTACTGAGTCCCTCTTGCTAGAGCCCAGTAATGCTCTCAATGGTTCATGTGCTGAGCATTTAGCAACTTTTGCATTGTCACATTTTTATACAATGAGGACCTCAAAAATACAAAAGATATAAATAAAAGTTGCAGCTATCTTTAGCTTGAGATTGTGGTAACTCATTGATACCCTTCCTGAAAACGACGTGTTTGTTGTGATTGTCTATTTGTGGATTTGTTTAATTGTGACATTTATATGTATATGGAGCATAATGTTTTTACCAATGTTAACAGCGATAATTCATAACAATTATTAAAGCAGAAATATATATAAAGTTCTAGTTAGCTTTGAGTTACAAATTCTTCTCTTTAATTAACTGTTCATTAAATATATTGTTCAATACATTTTTATTTTTATTATAAATAATAATAATAATAATAATAATAATAATAATAATAATAATAATAATAATAATAAAAATAACAATTATCACATATAAGCAGTACTGGGATTTTGATTATACAAAAACTAACAATATTGGCAACACATTGAAGAAACAAACTATAATATATATATATATATATATATATATATATATATATATATATATATATATATATATATATATATATATATAGAGATATGTTAAACGTTTGATGTATAATGTATATTAAATATGTTACAGAGATAGCTCCTAAGATTAAAACCATGTTTCAGACGACAAAACTGAAGAACGCACAGTGAGGCAGGAAAGCGTGTGTATTATCATAATTGGCTCATTTCCAGTATGAACACTAGAGGTCGCTCTTGTGACCTAGTACTGAAAATGAAATGTTCACTAAATTGTTAATCGCTGCTTGATTTATTCTTCATTCAACCACTACAATTTTAGTTCTTGCTTTTTCTTTCTTTTCTTTTTGTAATATGGTTAAGAATTGTAGATTAAATATGAATATGTTGGTATTAACCACAAATGCCATAATTAAGTTAATTGATTATATAATAAGTATATAATAATGTAATAATTAATTTTTAATTGTAAATAGAATTACAACACATATATTAATTAATAAAAAAATATTTCCACAATTTGTTAAGATTTTTTTTAGGATTTAGATTGTCTCCAGTTACATTATTTGTTCTCCTGTTACAAACAATGTACAGTTGGTTGTGGATGTAATTGTTCTTTGTTTTAGGCAAGTATTGGTAGGCCTTTCAATCTGTAGTGCTATCATCAGCTGTAAAAGTTGAACGCTTGCCTTGTGCATTTTACATTTCAGAATTGACATATCTAACAACCATCTAACAAATTATTTCATTTAGTTACTGCACTTGCTATATAGGGAGTCGTGTCTGAACGAATTATTAACCCATCAACACAGATTGGAATAATGTAACATTCATAACATTCAAAATCATTGTTTTAGTAGTGTGTGTGTGTGTGTGCTTGTGTATAATTATCTATCTATCTATCTATCTATCTATCTATATATATATATATATATATATATATATATCGATATACACACATATATATATATATATATACACACACCACACGCACACATACACACATATATATATATATATATATATATATATATATATATATATATATATATAATTTTATTTTTGTTTGTTTTATAATCGCTGTTGGAACTATTCATAGAATAACTCATATAAACTACTTTTCTTTTTTTTCAGAAACCAAACCCTGGTAATTATCTACTGTGAAAATCTTTAACAAACAAATGGATAAGAAGTCATCTCTATTGTCTATAGGACAAACAAAACGGAAACATTTCGTGGCCTTAAACCTACAATGACTTTATGGTGAATCTGCATTTAAATGATCACTCACTTGTGTTGAAATAAATTGTTTGTTTTTTAAACCTATTGCAGATATATTAGTGCTAAGCAACCAGTTTTATCTTATAAGTTATAATTGTAAATAGACAGGATAAAAAATATAGTTATAACCAACAGATTATAGACAGACAGACTGATTGACAGACAGAAAAATAGATACATAGATATTGATTAGATAGATAAATAGATAGAAAGCTAGAGCGAGAAAGAGATAGATCAGACATACAGACAGACATACAGATAGATAGATAGATAGATAGATGATAGATGATAGATAGATGATAGATAGATGATAGAGTGAGTGAGAAAGAGATAGATAGATCAGACATACAGACAGACATACAGACAGACAGGTAAATAGATAGATAGATAGATAGATAGATAGATAGATAGATAGATAGATAGACATTAGATAGATAGATAGACATTAGATAGAGTGAGAAAGAGATGGATAGATCAGAGATACAGACAGACAGATCATAGATAGCTTTATAGATAGATAAATAGATAGATAAATCAGACATACAGACAGACAGATATAGATAGATAGATTGATAGCTCAGACATACAGAAAGATATATATATATATATATATATATATATATATAGATAGATAGATAGATAGATAGATAGATAGATAGATAGATAGATAGATAGATAGACATTAGTTAGATAAATAGATAGAGTGAGAAAGAGATGGATAGATCAGAGATACAGACAGACAGACAGATCATAGATAGCTTTATAGATAGATAGATAGATAGATAGATAGATAGATAGATAGATAGATAGATAGATAGATAGATAGATGATAGATAAATCAGACATACAGATATAGATAGATTGATAGATCAGACATACAGAAAGATATAGATAGATCAGACATACAGAAAGAGATAGATAGATAAATAGATAGATAGATAGATAGATAGATGATAGATAGATAGATAGGCAGACAAATCGATAGATGGATGGATAGATAGATATAAGCGAATAAATAAGCTTTTCCTTCGCATAAACCTTCCTCACTTCTGCAAACAAATATGAAATAATAATAATAGCATCCGATGGGCAGCTAGTAAGTAATATTTGCATATTTACTGGTGGCTTGCTGCAAATCCCGAGCACAAGATAGCAGGGGAGGTGAGAGCCGATTACACATTAGTGTGTGCGCCTGGGGGCTGTAGCAGGGATAGTGGTGCACAGGGCTAGAGGACCTGAAATGTGATAATAAGAACAGCTGCTCGCTGCGCGCCTCAGCCAATCACAGGATGGCAATAGTGACGTAGCCGCGCTTTGCGTCAGACCAATGGAGATTGAGCTGAGTTGGAGCAGAGAAGTTTGAGTAAGAGATAAGGAAGAGAGTGCAGGATCAGCACTGACTCCGGCACCGCTGCGGCTGCTTCACTTCCCTACACTGAGGGCAACTGGACTGATCCCCAGCAGCCGCAGCACTCTTGGGCTCACATTGCTCCATAACTATTTTATTCTGTCTGGGGATACACCAAGCTGACACCATTACACTGTGGACATTACACCCTCTTACAGATATGGGAGACATGGGAGACCCACCAAAAAGTAAGCAGAGTTTTCTTCCTTGCATACTCTACCCTGCTTATTATGGACTTCAGGATAAGCTTTGTATTGCTCAGTACGGATGCATGTTTTTTATTATTATTATTTTTTTTAAAGCCCATCAGAGTTGAATCGTATATGCTGCACAGTCTAAATTATTTGGAATGTGGTTTATTTCATATTGGAAAGAATTTTGTGCTTGAAGGACCTGGAAGTTATCCTCAATGAAGTGACATCTGAAATATTGCTGCCAATTTCATGGGGCTGACAGTACAAAAAATGCCTAATTTGTTAAAAAAAAAAAAAAATCTCCTGCAAATTCACCTGTGTAATGTGAGCCACATCACTACCTATATAGAACAGTTGCAGTGCATACTGACAACCACAGTATTATTTTAACACATGGTCCTGTTTTTTTTTTGTTTTTTTTAATGAATCAAGATTTTGATGCCACACATCAATTACCATCTTAAAAAAAAAAGTGGGATATACTTTTTGCTTAAAACTAAACACTCACAAGTAGCCTCTCAGTGCACGCCCTGTAGGAGAATCACACACAAAAAAAGAGTGTTTATCTCTGTAGGAGAGAAAATGCTTAGTCAATTATGTATTTATTTTCATTACAGAAAAGCGTCTCATTTCCCTCTGTGTTGGTTGCGGCAATCAGATTCACGATCAGTATATTCTAAGAGTTTCTCCGGATTTGGAATGGCATGCAGCCTGCTTGAAATGTGCAGAGTGTAATCAGTATTTGGACGAGACCTGTACGTGCTTTGTTAGGGATGGGAAAACCTACTGTAAACGAGACTATATCAGGTATGCCAGTTACAAGCTATTTTATTTTAATTCATTTATTTTATTTTTTATTATTATTTTTTTATGGGGGGGGGGCGGGGGTACATTTAATTGTATTCAGCCAGATCATTTATTGTGACACTTCCCAATGTTCTATATATATATATATATATATATATATATATATATATAGACACACACATCTATATTTATATATATATATATATATATATATATATATATACACACACATCTATATCTATATTTATATATATATATATATATATATATATATACACACATCTATATCTATATTTATATATATATATATATATATATATATATATATATATACATACACACACACATATATATATATATATATATATATATATATATATACACACACACATATATTTTTATATGTGTGTGTTTGAGTCTTTTGATTTACACACATGTATTTAACGTGTGAATATTTTCAGAAATGTGTATATATATATATATATATATATATATATATATATATATATATATAAAAAATCACATTCTAAATTATAATGGCCGTACTGTTTCATAAATATACATTTATATGTAATTATGTGAAATAAAAAAGGTTGGAAGGAGATATTTAAAAAAAAAAAAAAGACAAATAACATTAACTAATTTCTGATAAAATCAATGTCATTTAATCTTTAAAAATAGCCCTTGTAGTGCTGCCTGACTGTCTTCCTTTCTTATCTTATCTGTGCTGATGAATTAGACAACAGATCAAATTGCTCATCATCTGCCCACGAACAATTGGGATATTTAGATAATAGAACTGCTTCCTTCCTCACATTAAAATCTGGGAACTGATAAACTGATAGACTTGGTAATTGTGACACTATATACACCCAAGCAAACCTCTGGACAATGTATGTCTGGTTTATCGACCCTCATTTATATATCTCACTTTGAAATTCTTAAAATAACTTTAAGAAAATAAATAAAATGAAATGACATAAAATATACTTGATTCAAACAATTTAATCAGAGATTTTATTTCAAGAATGAAGTCCAACTAGCTTCAATTAATTTAATATATTAAAACAATGTTTTAACTGTTATATTTGCAACGTATTTAAATATATTTTTATTAATATTTAAATTACCTTTTTAAATGTATCACATATAGACTATAGAAAGATATTAAAATAAGTTGGAATTTTTATATAAATAAACTTCTTATCTAACTGTTTATATGATTACAGTTTCTCCCAGACATCGTCTTAAATGTTACCAAAGTGTCTTTGGATTAATTATTAATGTAATGTTATATTAAAGTAAAATATACTGAGATAAACGGCAGAACAATATGATATGGTGATCACATGTCACACGTTGCTAAATAAATGTTAGTTTTCTTTATCATAAATCAAGACTTAAGTTGAAGAAAAGGTTTGAAGAGCTGTGGCCTCAATAGCTTTATTCAAGAGCAGAAGGGAGGGGAAGATGCCTTTATTTTTTCTGTGTTAAACAAAGTCTATTGGTTGCCAGGCTTCGGTAGACTTTGAAGTGGTGCATGTTTTTTGTTTTGTTAAAAAATATATATATTTGAATTACAACAAAAAGTGACTTTTATTTAAAATATAAACTTAAAAATATATATATATTTTAAGTTCCCAGCTAAATTATCATTAGGAAACCAGTTTATATTTTTCATGCATTTGCTTTCTTATATTGCTGATACAGTTTTTTTTTGTTTCTCATTTGGGATTGTGAATAGAATCAGTGTGGTTGGGATGTGATTTTGTTGTCTGAAGCACTTGCCAACAGATTACATTTACACAGGGAAAAAAAAGTTGAATAAATACAGATAGTGCAGTTTGTGAGCAAGTCCAGATAAGAGCAAGGACTCTCAAGGAGCCACTTGTATTTGTGGTTTTAATGTGACCAGTGTGTGTGTGTGATTTGATCCTAAGAGTATTTTTTGTGTCCCTTTTCCCTTGTCATTGGACCCTCTGTGCAGGTTATATGGGATCAAGTGTGCAAAATGCAACATTGGCTTCAGTAAGAATGATTTTGTCATGAGAGCCAGGTCCAAGGTGTATCACATTGAGTGTTTCAGATGCGTGGCCTGCAGTCGCCAGCTAATACCAGGGGATGAATTTGCACTGCGGGAGGATGGCCTCTTCTGTAGGGCAGACCACGACGTAGTAGAAAGGGCCAGCCTGGGAGCCAGCGACCCTCTCAGCCCTCTCCATCCAGCCAGACCTCTACAGATGGCAGGTACTTCCTCAGCCAGGGATTACATTACACCACATTACAATGCTGCCTGTCACTATGTATCCTGAAGACTCCTTGGAGAGAGCAGACAATATGTTTGTACATTTATTTCCCTGCTAAATAGACTATCTGATTATATTGTATGCACTTATTCTAATCTGCATTGCTCTACAAATTTATAATTGTGTGGTTTAAATTTGAAGTGTAATATATAGAAGTGTTTTAATAGTCTGCAGAGGTTAACCCTTGCTTTTAGTAATGCAATGTTATCCAAATGGTGTGTTTAACCCCTTACATTCTGAGGTTTTCATGCAGCCCTCCGTGGCAGTTAAGGGGTTAATAGCCTTCCTATTTCTTTAGCATAGGCCGCATGCTTAGCAATTAAGCTGTCATTTTAAGAAAATTACATAAATATGATATAACCACGTTTGAGTGTGTGTATATATATATATATATATATATATATATATATATATATATATATATATATATATATATATATATATATATATATATATATATTAAATCAGATTGCACTTTTATCAAATGTTCCATAAACGTTTTAAATATAAATGTTTGAATTAAAGAAAATTGTATTTGCTTCTAATTTATTAAAAATTGGAAATGATATATTTAAGAAATCGTACATTCATTTGAAGAAAGGTCTATTGATATTACACTTCCTTAACTTATGCGTATATTTAATTGCTATTTTTAATATGGAAAGCAGTTTTATGCCACTGACAGGGTTAACAGAACAACCTAACCTATAAAAGTGGATCATGAAAAAAAAAAAAAAGATAAATATTGCCAGATGGGCAATTTAAGTTGCTGGTGGCCCAGAACATATAATAGAAGGGCACCCTGAGCTGTAGTTAAAAATGCATTCATGTCTAGGTACACTTGAATGTAATATGTATTTACAGATTTATTTATTTTTTTCATATTTTTGTACACTTTGTAAAACAACACCCCATTTAAAAAAAATAGACTTGGGGGATAAAGGCAGACACTTAGACTGTAATTTAAAACTGTCAACAAGCTAATCTTCCGTAATTGCCTGCTAAGCGATCCCACCGATTTCAAACATTTCTAGGGATTTGATGAGAATTTCATTTTACAGATTTGGTGTTGTAACTTCATACTACATCTAAGAGATATAGAGAATTTATCCTGCCATTTATTACATATATCTATATACAATATATCTATATATCTATATCTATATATATATATCTCTCTCTCTATATATCTATATATATACCTATAGTTTTGCCAGTAAGTACTGAAAAAACAAACGGATCATATAGCAAAGTTTGAATGAAAGAGTTGTGATAATTCAAATGGAAATTTTCCAGCCCATTTATGTCTAATTGAACGGAGATTGGATACATTTATCCGTATTGAACTGGCTTCAAATGACATGGCTGCAAAATATCTTTGAAAGGAAAAGAAAAGAGGAGGGGGGATATTTTTTTTTCTACTTTTTTTTTTTTTTTACCTTTAGAATACCTGAACCTTTCTGTACAAAGAATGAAAGATCAGTAGTGTACATACACATACATTGTATCTTTCAATCCCTGAGTCCCAAGCTATTTCTTTTGCAAACACCAAAGCTTACATTGTAACCACATATTTGGAAACAAAACCATTAGAAACACTTCACACTTTTTATTGTTCCCTTATCAGCTTAACATAATATTTAAGGAAAATTTGTGTTTATCTTTCTCTTTTTAATAGGTCGCCCAACCATGTATAAATCATTCTTTAATTCATTTTTAGAGCAGGTTTACCCTTCTGGTTAGCCGATATAATAGCAATATCTTGTGTGTGTGTGTGTATATATATATATATATATCAGGCAAATACGTAATTGCATAAATATAACTATTAAATATTATAGTTTATAATATTATAGGGTTTTGCATTTTCTAATATTTTTACATAAAAAAATCTAAATATTAATAATGATTTATTTATGATATGAATTATATATATATATATATATATATATATATATATTATGTATATATACACACACACACATATATATATATATTATGTATACACACACACACATACACACACACATATATATATATATATAAACATTTTTTGAATTATGTTATTTTGTACCCCTGTGCTTCTGAGTTTTACAATGATTTACTAACTGAGCAGTTCTTTGAATAATCTTATTTTAGTTCATTTATTTACAGCAGAACCCATATCTGCCAGGCAGCCAGCCCTCAGACCCCATGTTCACAAGCAGCCAGAGAAGACCACCCGTGTCCGGACAGTACTTAATGAAAAACAGCTTCACACCTTGAGGACCTGCTATGCAGCCAACCCCAGGCCCGATGCTCTCATGAAGGAGCAACTGGTAGAAATGACTGGCCTCAGTCCCAGGGTCATTAGAGTCTGGTTTCAAAACAAGCGATGCAAGGACAAAAAAAGAAGCATCATGATGAAGCAACTCCAGCAGCAGCAACCCAACGACAAAACGGTAAGTGCTGGGCTCAGTGATAAAGAGCTGCCTCATCATTCTTAACTGCTGAAATTATTACTATTATTGTTGGTATTATTGTTATTTTTATTATCTACTACTACTCCTAATAATAATATTTATCAAATTCGTTGACTATCTTCAAATAGTGTTTTTGTTCAGAACCGAAACTCTTACAAAAATAAAAAAAATAAAAAAAATAATAATGAAAACGGTTTTGACTGCAGTGCAACCGGTTTAGACTCAAATCTTGTCATAGAATTGTCATTAAATCAGCATTTGTTATACAATTACATATTTTACACTAGGTGGAAATGACTAAGTTTGTACATTTTAGAGTGGGGATAGCAGTTGGTTACTGTTTTTGTTTGTGTGTGCTTTCAGATCACTGATTTTTATCTACTTTCTTGATTTGATGTTATTTTTTGGTATGTTACAAATGTCAATTTCAGCAAAATATCTCAGAATTTAGAAAATGTTCTCTGGCATGAAACGTTGACACATCTACTGCTCAGTGTGTCTGGCCCTCCTTGATTTTGTTTTACAATAGCTGGGAGCTATATGTCACAGCATATGATAGGCTTGGGTGATCTGCAATATGTTACTTGTCTGTCCAGGTAGAATGGCCTTTATTTTAATTACTGTTATTGGAGTGTGCTCACTAATTAATGCAATAATTGTTGACTGTTAAACTTTCATATTAGCGATCAAGAAGTAGTTTATTCCAATTGATATCTTAACAAGGGATTATCCCTTTCCTGTTAAATGATTTGTAAATTCTAATTGTTAATTCAAACATCTATTTTCATAATGACATCTAAGATCATGCTAATTGGTGTTTTTTTATATTATTCAAATAAGTTTCAATCAGGATTAAAATAATTATACTAAATCATTAAAATCATAGTCTTTGCAATATAGTTATTTTTTTTATACGATTAACCCTTTGTGAATTGTCTTTAATATGGGAAAATTAGACAATGCATATATGTATTGTAAAATACATAACAATGTGAATTTTTGTAAAGATCAATCACATACTTTGAAGAAAAAAAACCATAGTTGGTGAATTATTGTTTCTCAAATGTTAAAAAGCACAATCAGTTGTATATTTGCAGAATGTGAGAATCAGAAAACCACTTATATTTTAACACTTCGTTTTGCTTCTATATTGCTGCATAGCGTATTAACCCTAATTATTCCCATGGTGGGGAATAACCCATTGCTTAGTAATTTAATTCAACCCTGATAGGTAAGAGTTAACTATGCACAAAGTAAAAATAAAGCTCTGTTCACCCATGTTTAAAGTAATATTTAATTTTCTCTAATATCTATATACATTCATTAAGCTGAAGTTATATTATTTCTTTTCCAGAATATTCAAGGCATGACAGGAACCCCTATGGTGGCTTCTAGTCCTGAATTGCACGACGGTGGGTTACAAGCAAACCCTGTAGAAGTGCAAAGTTATCAGCCCCCTTGGAAAGTACTCAGTGACTTTGCATTGCAGAGTGACATCGACCAGCCTGCATTTCAACAACTGGTAAGTTGTCAGTTTGTGAATATCTGCTGCTATATTTACTTCCTTATGATATAACTTTCTGTGATTTGTATTCGTTTTATTTATATTCGTCAAAACAATTATAATGCAAATCTGCATATTGCTTATCTATGCAAACTATTGAAGATAAAATACAGGCTGCATTGATGTGCAAAGTTATCATGTTGCTTGGATAAATATGAAGCATCAAAATATGTGAATTGTGACTATTAGAATAGTACAGATGTCATTACAATACAGAATCGAATTTCAAATTTTAGAACCTTACAAAAGTCAATAAAACGGTCGATCCCTCAATTTGTTGCCCTATTCAATGCTTAAAGGGACAGTACACTGTAAAATTGTTTTTCCATAAATGTATTTTAAATGACTTGTTATACCAACTGCAGAGTATAAAATATTTGAGAAATTGCATTTTCGGGTTTATTTGTTTATCTGAAGTAGCTGGTTTTGTGCTTTGAGACCACAGCCTATTACAATGGGTTGAGCTTCAGGTAATATCAGATCTCATTATGTTATCACTTTTATGTACACAGACTTGCTTCCTTATCTTATATTTGTCTGGAACACCAAAGCTCAATACATAGAAAGAATAATGGAAAATGATCATTTTATTACTTAACTATCCTGCCCCCCACTGAGGGTGTAATCTCTTCTGCTGGCTGTGTTTACTTAGGCTTGTCAATAGGGTATACGCCAGTATGAAAACTTTCAGTATAGGTTGGGAAACCACAGGCTAAATCAGCTATTTCAAATGCCGCAATATGAGTAAAGGAGCTACTTGCAACAAATTTAATACACTCTAGCAGGTAGAAAGGATCATTGGGGATAATTTAAAGGAGAGAAAGTTTTTGGGTGAACTGTCCCTTTAATATGCGTTTTGCTGAGAACCACTGCAGCTTTCATTCACTCTGAAGGAGTTGTACACGACCTATATATTTTACTTATATATGCTATTGTTCAATATGTTTGTCAATGCGTTTAATTGGATTCATAAAGGTAAACTAAAAGTCCTTTAATTGAATACACACCTATACACTCAGTATCTCTCTCACTCTATCTATCTATCTATCTATCTATCTATCTATCTATCTATCTATCTATCTATCTGTCTGTCTGTCTATCTACTCTTTTAAACATCTGGTGGAACATATAGTTGATATACTTTCAGTTTTCAAGTGTTACTGTTGAAGTAAGTATACTAAAAACTAGTTCATCTGTCGTTAATAGAAAGTATCATAACAGAGACTGCAACAATATTAGGCATATGAATGAGCTATAATTAGAAGTGTTATGGTTATGAATCCATACCCATATTAAAGCTTACTGAAAATGTATTTTATGTACATCTGAGCCTTAAGGAAAAATTGCTCACTGGTTACTTAGGACAACGCCTTCATTGCTAGTGATGGCAATTAACAAATCTAAATCAACTTGAAAAAGTGTATATATGTATATATATATATATATATATATATATATATATATATATATATATATAAACTTATGTTTTATAATACAAAACATATTACATTATCTGTTTAACTTAAGTACCTCTTTGTAGTATTTAGAAGTAGACTTGTCTATGAATCCCTTTCATTCTTTGTTTTTCTTCTGTTCTGCTTCTAATTGAAGACCTATTTCTCACAGGTTAATTTTTCAGAAGGAGGACCAGGTTCTAATTCTACCGGAAGTGAAGTAGCATCGATGTCCTCTCAACTACCAGACACCCCCAACAGCATGGTAGCCAGTCCTATAGAGGCATGAGGAGCATGAACTTTAATATGGATTCCCCTACTGGAAGACAGGGCGATGAGTATTTGCTTGGACTTCAACACAAAAGTATTTAACAACACAACTGATGCACCACAGAGCATACAGGAAACTCCATCGAAATGCAAGGAGTCCATCTGGTCATCGGATGGTATGGTAGCAACACTGTGAAGACAATCATGGAATCTTACCAGGATTATGCGACATAAACAATATCTAAATGGTCGTAGGAGCATTACAAGATTCAAAAAAGACAAAAGGAAAGAAAACTTGGGTAGAGGATTATATCTACGGATCTCAAAAGTAACATGAATCTATTCCCATTAGCACATCTCAAAACAGAGAAAGATCAAGAGATGTCATCTTAATCCAAAGGGTGCTGCTTATCCATTTGACATCATTTAATCACTACCTTGCCAAACAGAGGCTCCGTATTGAAGCCAAATCAGACTATGTGGACAAAGACAAAAATAAGCATTCTTCAGGATTAAAGGTGGAGTTATTCTGCATTGGGTTGCAATGCTTTAAATTGACTCATATCTACAGGGATTGCTGAAATCCAGGTTTATCAAAGCATGCACATGTTTTTGAGATCTCTGCTCCCTTTATGTCTTCTCATGGAGTCCAAAAAATATCAAATAACATCTAAAGCATTGCTTTTTTTTT